>NC_068434.1:1109491-1401109 GCF_023373465.1 Oncorhynchus keta
AATCAGAATAGGCTCAATCATTGTTCTAGATTAAGTTTAGGTTCTATCATTGTCGTAGATCAGTTGTAGATTCTGTCATTGTTCTAAATCAGGGATAGGTTATATAATTGTTCTAGATCAGGGTTAGGTTCTATCATTGTTCTACATAAGCTTTAGATGCTATCATTGTTCCAGATCAGTGTTATGTTATATCATTGTTGTAAATCAGCTTTAGATTCTGTCAATGTTCTAAATCAGGGATAGGTTATATCATTGTTCTAGATCAGGGTTAGATTCTATCATTGCTGTAGATTGTTGTACATGACATCATTTTTGTTGATCAGGGTTAGGTTTTATCATCGTTGTAGATCAGGGAATAGGTACTATCGTTGTTGTTGATCATCTTTAGATTATATCATTGTTGTATATCAGGATTAGGTTATATAATTGTTGGAGATCAGAGTTAGGTTATATCATTGTTGCAGATCAGCTTTATATTCTGTCATTGCTCTAAATCAGGATTAGGCTCAATCATTGTCCTAGATTAAAGTTAGGTTCTATCATTGTTGTAGATCAGTTTTAGATTATATTGTTCTAAATCAGCTTTAGATTCTATCATTGTTCTAAAACAGGATTAGGTTCTATCATTGTTCAAGATCATGGTTAGGTTCTATCATTGTTGGAGATCAGGGTTAGGTCTTGGATTGTTCTGGATTTGGGTTAGATTATATCATTGTTCTAAATCAGGATTTGGTTCAATCATTGCTGTAGATCAGGGTTAAGTTCAGGGTTAGGTTCTATTATTGTCTTAGATCATGGTTAGAGTCCATCATTGTTCTAGATCAGCTTTATATGGCTTCATTGTTCTAAATCAGGGTAAGGTCATTGTTCTAGATCAGGGTTAGGTTCTATCATTGTTGTCGATCAGCTTTAGATGATATCATTGTTGGAGATCAGCTTTAGATGATTTCATTGTTGGAGATCAGCTTTAGATGATTTCATTGTTGGAGATCAGCTTTAGATGATTTCATTGTTGGAGATCAGCTTTAGATGATATCATTGTTGGAGATCAGCTTTAGATGATTTCATTGTTGGATATCAGCTTTAGATGATGTCATTGTTCTAAATAAGGATTAGGTTCTATCATTCTGGAGATCAGGGTTTGATTCTATCATTGTTGGAGATCAGGGTTTGGTTCTATCATTGTTGTAGATCTGCATTAGATTGTATAATTTTTCTAAATCAGGGTTTGGATCTATTATTGTCGTATTTCAGGGTTAGAGTCCATCATTGTTCTTGATCAGCTTTAGATGCCTTAATTTTTCTAAATCAATGTAATTTTTCTAGATCAGGGTGAGGTTCTGTTATTCTAGGTCAGCTTCAGATCATATCATTGTTCTAAATCAGGATTATGTTCTATCATTGTTCTAAATTATGGTTAGGTTCTATCATTGTTCTAAATCAGGGTTAGGTTCAGTCATTGTTCTAAATCAGTGTTAGGTTCTATCATTGTTCTAGATTAGGTTTAGGGTCTATCATTGTTGTAGATCAGGGTTAGGTTATATTGTTGTTCTAAATTAGGGTTAGGTTCTATCATTGTTCAAGATCAGGGTTAGGTTGTATCATTGTTGGAGATCAGCTTAGATTATATCACTGTTATAAATCAGGGTTAGGCTATATCATTGTTGTAGATCTGCTTTAGATTCTATCATTGTTGGAGATCAGTGTTAGGTTATATCGTTGTTGTAGATCAGGTCTAGATTCTGTCATTGTTCTAGATCTGTGTTATGTTGTATCATTGTTCTAAGTCACCTTTGTTCTAGATCAGCTTTAGATTGTATATTTGTTGGAAATTGTGTGTTATGTTCTATCATTGTTGTAGATCAGGGTTTGGTTCTATCATTGCTCTAGATCAGGGTTAGGCTCAATCATTGTTGTAGATCAGCTTCAGATTCTATGAATGTTCTAAATCAGGATAAGGTTCTATCATTGCTCTAGATCAGGGTTAGGATCTGTCATTGTTGTAAATCAGGGTAATGTCATGTCATTGTTGTAGATCAGCTTTAGATTCTATCCTTGATGTAGTTCGCCTTTAGATTCTATCATTGCTCTAAATCAGAATTAGGTTAAATCATTGATCAGGTCTGGGATTAGGTTCCATCATTGTTTGAGATCAGGGTTAGGTTATATCATTGTTGTAGATCAGTTTTCAATTCTATCATAGTTATAAATTAGCTTCAGATTCTATTATTGTTCTTAATCAGGATTAGGTTCTATCATTATTCAAGATTATGGTTAGGTTCTATCATTGTTGGAGATCAGGGATAGGTTATATCAATGTTGTAGATCAGCTTTAGATGCTATCTTTGTTATAGATCAGTGTTATTTTGTATCTAAATCATGATTAGGTTCTATCATTGTTGGATGTCAGGGTTTTGGTTCTATCATTGTTGGAGATCAGCTTTAGATGATATCATTGTTGAAGATCAGCTTTAGATGATTTCATTGTTGGAGATCAGCTTTAGATGATATTATTGTTGGAGATCAGCTTTAGATGATTTCATTGTTGGAGATCAGCTTTAGATGATTTCATTGTTGGAGATCAGCTTTAGATGATTTCATTGTTGAAGATCAGCTTTAGATGATTTCATTGTTGGAGATCAGCTTTAGATGATATCATTGTTGGAGATCAGCTTTAGATGATTTCATTGTTGGATATCAGCTTTAGATGATTTCATTGTTGGAGATCAGCTTTAGATGATTTCATTGTTGGAGATCAGCTTTAGATTATTTAATTGTTGAAGATCAGCTTTAGATGATTTCATTGTTGGATATCAGCTTTAGATGATTTCATTGTTGTAGATCAGGGTTAGGTTCTATCATTGTTGCAGATCAGCTTTCGATTCTATCATTGTTCTAATTTAGGATTAGGTTCTATCGTTGTTCAAGATCACGGTTAGATCATGGTTACCATTGCTGGAGATCAGGGTTAGGGTTAGGTTATATCATTGTTATAGACTATGTTTAGATTCTATCATTGTTCTAGATCAGTGTTAAGTTGTATCATTGTTCTAAATCAGCGTTAGGTTATATCATTGTTCTAAATCAGGGTTAGGTTATATCATTGTTCTCAATAAGGGTCAGATTCTGTCAATGTTCTTAATCAGGGTTAGATTCTATCATTGTTCAAAATCAGGGTTAGATTCTATCATTGTTGGAGGTCAGCTTTAGATGATGTCATAGTTGGAGATCAGCTTTGGATGATATCATTTTTGTAGATCAGGGTTAAGTTTCATCATCATTTTAGTCAGGGTTAGGTTCTATCATTATTGGAGATCAGCTTTAGATTCTATCATTGTTCTAACTCAGGATTAGGCTCAGTCATTGTTCTATTTTAGGGTTAGGTTCTGTCATTGTTGTAGACCAGCTTTAGATTCTAACATTGTTATTGATCATTGTTATGTTGTATCACTGTTCTAAATCAGGGTTAGGTTATATCATTGTTCTATATCATGGTTAGCTTATATCATTGTTCTTATCTTCTCTTGGATATGTGGGATGGTAGCGCCCCACCTCTCCAACAGCCAGTGAAATTGCATGGCACCAAATTCAAAACAATAGAAAGCCCATAATTTAAATTCTTCAAACATGCAAGTATTTTACACCCTTTTAAATATAAACCTGTTGTAAATCCAGCCAGGGTGTCCGATTTCAAAAAGGCTTTACTGCGAAAGCACACCAAACGATTATGTTTGGTTATGGCATAGTCAGAAAAACACAGCCATTTTTCCAGCCAAAGAGAGGAGTCACAAAAATTCAGAAATAGAGATCAATTAATCACTAACTTTGGATGATCTTCATCAGATGACACTCATGGGACTTCGTGTTACACAATGCATGTTTGTTTTGTTCGATAAAGTTCATATTTACATCCAGAAATCTCAGTTTACATTGTCACGTTATTTTCAGTAGTTCCAAAACATCCGGTGATTTTGCACATCACATCAATTTACAGAAATACTCATAATAAACATTGATAAAAGATACAAGTGTTATGCATGGAATTTCAGATTCACTTCTCCTGAATGCAACCACTGTGTCAGATTTTTAAAAAACTTGATGGAAAAAGCACACCATGCAATAATCTGAGTACAGCGCTCAGACACAAAAACAAGCCAGATATCCGCCATGTTGTGGAGTCAACAGAAGTCAGGAATAGCATTATAAATATTCACTTACCTTTGATGATCTTCATCAGAATGCACCCACAGGAATCCCAGTTCCACAATAAATGTTTGTTTTGTTCGATAAAGTCCATCATTTATGTCCAAATACCTCCTTGTTGTTTGTGCGTTTAGCCCAGTAATCCAAATTCATGAAGTGCTAAACCAGGTCCAGACGAAAAGTCAAAAAGTTCCGTTACAGTCTGTAGCAACATGTCAAATGATGTATAGAATCAGTCTTTAGGATGTTTTTAACATAAATCTTCAATAATGTTTCATCCGGAGAATTCCTTTGTCTGTAGAAATGCAATGGAACGCAGGTCGCTCTCACGTGTGCGGACGTGATCAGCTCATGGCACTCTGCCAGACCTCTGGCTCAATCAGCTCTCATTCCCCCCGTCACAGTAGAAGCCTCAAACAAGGTTCTAAAGACTATTGATATCTAGTGGAAGCCTTAGACTGTGCAATATGACCCCATAGACACTGTATATTCGATAGGCAATGAGTTGAAAAACTACAAACTTCAGATTTCCCACTTCCTGGTTGTATTTTTCTTTCAGGTTCCTGCCTGCCATATGAGTTCTGTTATACTCACAGATATCATTCAAACAGTTTTCGAAACTTCAGAGTGTTTTCTATCCAAATCTACTAATAATATGCATATTCTAGCTTTTATGGCTGCGTAGCAGTCAGTTTACTCTGGGCACCTTTTTATCCAAGCTACTCAATACTGCCCCCCAGTCCAAAAGAAGTGTTAGATTCTGTCATTGTTCTTAATCAGGGTTAGTTTCTATCATTATTCTAAATCGGGGTTAGATTCTATCGTTGTTGGAGATCAGCTTTAGATTCTATCATTGTTGTAGATCAGCTTTAGATTCTATCGTTGTTGGAGATCAGCTTTAGATTCTATCATTGTTGTAGATCATCTTCAGATTCTATCATTGTTGTAGATCATCTTTAGATTCTACCATTGTTCTAAATCAGGGTTAGATTCAATAATTTTTCTAAATCAGGATTAGGTTCTATCATTGTTCTAGATTAGGGTTAGTTTCTGTCATTGTTCTACATCAGCTTTAGATGCTATCATTGTTCGAAATCAGCGTCCGGTTCTATCATTGTTCTAGATCAGAGTTAGGTTATATTATTGTCGTAGATCGGGGTTAGATTCCATCATTGATCTAAATGAGCTTTAGATGCCTTAATTGTTTTAAATCAGGGTTAGGTCATTGTTCAAGGTCAGGGTTAGGATCTATTATTGTTCTAGATCAACTTTAGATACTATCATTGTTCTATATCAGGGTTATGTTATATCATTGTTCTAGATTGGGGTTAGGTTATATTCTTTATTGTTGTTCAGGGTTAGGCTCTATCAGTGTTCTAGATCAGCTTTAGATTGTATCGTTGTTTTAGTCAGGGTTCAAATGAAATGAAATCGAATTGTATTTGTCACATGTGCCTAATACAACATGTGTAGACCATACAGTGAAATGCTTACTTACAATCCCTTAACCAAAAATGTAGTTTTAAGAGAAATAACTACTTACATGTTTTTTTTTTACAAATAATTAAGGAACAGTAGTAAAGCTATGTTATATCATAAATATTGATCAACATTTAACTATACTACCATTCTAGATCCACATTAGATTCTACTAACATTCTAGATCAGCATTAGAATCTACTAACATTCTAGATCAGCATTTGATTCTACCAGTGTTCCAGATCAGCACGAAAGGGATTGTTCACCCAAATTACAAAATGACATCCTTGCCCTATAAGCAGTGTATGGACATCGTATGACAGAAATCTATGATTTAGTTTTGTTTCCACAAGCTAACGTTTTAGCATTGGCACAAGTCCCATTCATGTCATGGGACCGATATTAGCATTTTTCGCACATGTCCAAATCATCTGACATGATTGTGCAGGTCAACAAAGTCGCTTATAGATGATTCGAACATGATGAGCACATTATTTGTATATATATATATGTCCCATGACTTGAATGGGATTCATGTCACAAATGAACTATCCCTTTAAGTTCTAACAATGTTCCACACTGAACAAAAATATAAGCGCAACATGTAAAGTGTTGGTCCTATGTTTCATGAGCTGAAATAAAACATTCCAGAAATGTTACATACGCACAAATTTGTTTACATCCCCTTTAGTGAGCATTTCTCCATTGCCAAGATAATCCATCCACCTGACAAGTGTGGCATAATAAAGAATCTGATTAAACAGCATGATCATTACACAGGTGCATCTTGTGCTGGGGACAATAAAAGGCCACTCTAAAATGTGAAGTTTTGTCACAAAACGCAATGCTACAAGTTTTGAGCGAGCATGCAATTGGCATGCTGACTGCAGGAATGTCCACCAGAGCTGTTGAAGAACTGTATGTTAATTTCTCTACCATAAGCCGCCTCCAACATTGTTTTAGAAAATTTGGCAGTATGTCCAAACGGCCTCACAATGGCGTTGTGTAGGCGAATGGCGTTGTGTAGGCGAGTGGTTTGCAGATGTCAACGTTGTGAACAGAGTGCCCCATGGTGGCAGTGGGGCTATAGTATGGGCAGGCATAAGCTACGGACAACGAACACAATTGCATTTCATCAATGGCTATTTGAATGCACAGAGATACTGTGACGAGATCCCACCATAACTTCATGTTTCAGCATGATATTGCACAGCCCCATGTCGCATGGATTTGTACACAATTCCTGGACGCTGAACATGTCCCAGTATTTCCATGGCCTGTATACTCACCAGACATGTCACCCATCGAGCATGTTTGGGATGCTCTGTATTGACGTGTATGACAGCGTGTTCCAGTTGCCACCAATATCCAGAAACCTCCACAGCCATTGAAGAGGAGTGGGACAACATTCCACAGGCCACAATCACCAATCTGATCAACTCTATGTGATGGAGATGTGTCATGGTGGAACAAACTCCCTCACGACGCCAGGACAGCGGAGTCAATCACCACCTTCCGGAGACACCTGAAACCCCACCTCTTTAAGGAATACCTAGGATAGGATAAAGTAATCCTTCTCACCCCCCTTAAAAGATTTAGATGCACTATTGTAAAGTGGCTGTTCCACTGGATGTCATAAGGTGAATGCACCAATTTGTAAGTCGCTCTGGATAAGAGCGTCTGCTAAATTACTTAAATGTAAATGTAAATGCAAATGGTGGTCAAACCAGATACTGACTGGTTTTCTGATCCACGCCCCTAAAGGTATCTGTGACCAACAGTCAGTCGTGAAATCCATAGATTAGGACCTAATGAATTAATCTCAATTGACTGATTTCCTTAAATTAACTTAATGCAACTGAAATTGTTGCATGTTGTGTTTATAGTTTTGTTCAGTATAGATCAGCGGTAGATTCTACCAACATTCTAGATCAGTGTTAGATTCTACCACCGTTCTAGATGGTCAGCTTTCTCATGGGTCTAATCCTTTTCTTTTATGTTTTACTGTGTTCTGGTGTTCAGCTGAGTTAGACTGTAGCATCACAGCACCAGTGAACCACAGTCAGACTGAAGCATCAAAGGACCAGAGAAACACAGACCCTATCATCACAGCACCAGAGAAACATAGTTAGACCCTATCATCACAGCACCAGAGAACCACAGTTAGACTGTATCATCACAGGACCAGAGAAACACAGTTAGACTGTGTCATCACATGACCAGAGAAACATAGTTAGACTGTGTCATCACAGCACCAGAGAAACATAGTTAGACCCTATCATCACAGCACCAGAGAACCACAGTTAGACTGTATCATCACATGACCAGAGAAACACAGTTAGACTGTGTCATCACATGACCAGAGAAACACAGTTAGACTGTATCATCACAGGACCAGAGAAACACAGTTAGACTGTATCATCACAGGACCAGAGAAACACAGTTAGACTGTATCATCACAGCACCAGAGAACCACAGTTAGACTGTATCATCACAGGACCAGAGAAACACAGTTAGACTGTGTCATCACATGACCAGAGAAACATAGTTAGACTGTGTCATCACAGCACCAGAGAAACACAGTTAGACTGTATCATCACAGGACCAGAGAAACACAGTTAGACTGTATCATCACAGCACCAGAGAAACACAGTTAGACTGTATCATCACATGACCAGAGAAACACAGTTAGACCCTATCATCACATCACCAGAGAAACACAGTTAGACTGTGTCATCACAGGACCAGAGAAACACAGTTAGACTGTATCATCACAGGACCAGAGAAACACAGTTAGACTGTATCATCACAGCACCAGAGAAACACAGTTAGACTGTATCATCACATGACCAGAGAAACACAGTTAGACTGTATCATCACAGCACCAGAGAAACACAGTTAGACTGTGTCATCACAGGACCAGAGAAACACAGTTAGACTGTATCATCACAGGGCCAGATAAACATAGATAGACTGTATCATCACAGGACCAGAGAAACACAGTTAGACTGTATCATCACAGGACCAGAGAAACACAGTTAGACTGTATCATCACAGGACCAGAGAAACACAGTTAGACTGTATCATCACATGACCAGAAAAACACAGTTAGACTGTATCATCACAGCACCAGAGAAACACAGTTAGACTGTATCATCACAGGGCCAGATAAACATAGATAGACTGTATCATCACAGGACCAGAGAAACACAGATAGACTGTATCATCACAGGACCAGAGAAACACAGTTAGACTGTATCATCACAGGACCAGAGAAACACAGTTAGACTGTATCATCACAGGACCAGAGAAACACAGATAGACTGTATCATCACAGGACCAGAGAAACACAGTTAGACTGTATCATCACATGACCAGAGAAACACAGTTAGACTGTATCATCACAGGACCAGAGAAACACAGTTAGACTGTATCATCACAGGACCAGAGAAACACAGTTAGACTGTATCATCACAGGGCCAGAGAAATGCAGCAGCCAAGCAGAACTGTCACTTTGAATTCAGTCAGATTGAAATGGGAAACACAGAATTGCCTTACATGTCTGCTGAGTGTTCACAATGCACCCGAGCAGGAAATGGACATGCAGGTCTTTACATTTCCTCACTTGAATGCTATTTACTCTAGAGCCAGACTACCTCTAAAATGAGAATGTTGCTATGTCCCCTACAGTCAGGGTATTTATTACTATGTCCCCTACAGTCAGAGTATGTGTTGCTATGTCCCCTACAGTTTGAGTATATGTTGCTAGGTACAGTCAGACTCTGTTGCTATGTCAACTACCATCAGAGTACATGTTGCTAGGTCCAATCACACTCTGTTGCTCTGTACCCTACAGTCAGATTATTTATTATTATGTCCCCAACATTCAGAGTGTTGCTATGTCCCCTACAGTCAGACTCTGTTGCTAGGTCTCTACAGTCAGATGATATGTTATTTTTACCCAACAGTCAGAGTTTCTGTTGCTATGTCCCCTGCAGTCTGATTATCTGTTACAATGGCACATACAGTCAGATCATCTGTTGCTATGTACATTCAGAGTTTATGTTGCTATGTACAGTTAGACTATGTTGCTCTGTCCCCTACAGTCACTATTTGTTGCTATGTCCCCTACAGTCTGACTTCCCCTACACTGAGAATGTCCCCAGCATTAAGATCCCCATGGACATGATGGAGCAGGAACCTTTCTTAGGTAATAAAGCATCCGCCAGTGAGTAGAGCTGTCCTGACGGATGGAAGAACCTCCTCCTTCTCCTTCACTCCTACTCTGCTCTGCTCTCTCTCTCTCTCTCTCTCTCTCTCTCTCTCTCTCTCTCTCTCTCTCTCTCTCTCTCTCTCTCTGCCTTCAGAGGTTTTAGTGGGGGAAGTGTCCGTCTGTCACTTACTGATTCTCTCTGCATGACTCTAAAGTCTCTCTCCTCTCTCTCTCTCTCTCTCTCTCTCTCTCTCTCTCTCTCTCTCTCTCTCTCTCTCTCTCTCTCTCTCTGTTGTCCCCCCTCCCCCTCTCTCTTTCTCACTTTCTCTCAATTCAATTCAATTCAAGGGGCTTTATTGTCATGGGAAACGTGTTAACATTGCCAAAGTGAGGTAAATAATACACAAAAGTGAAATAAACAATACAAATTAACAGTAAACATCACACATACAGAAGTTTCAAAACAATAAAGACATTACAAATGTCATATTATATATATATATATACAGGGAAAATAAATAAGCATAAATATGGGTTGTATTTACAATGGTGTTTGTTCTTCACTGGTTGCCCTTTTCTTGTGGCAACAGGTCACACATCTTACTGCTGTGATGTCACACTGTGGAATTTCATCCAGTGGATATGGGATTGTTTTTTGAATTCATTATGGATCTGTGTAATCTGAGGGAAATATGTGTCTCTAATATGGTCGTACATTGGACAGGAGGTTAGGAAGTGCAGCTCAGTTTCCACCTCATTTTTTGTCTTCTCTTGAGAGCCAGGTCTGACTACGGCGGCCTTTCTCAATGGCAAGGCTATGCTCACTGAGTCTGTACATAGTCAAAGCTTTCCTTAAGTTTGGGTCAGTCACAGTGGTCAGGTATTCTGCCACTGTGTACTCTCTGTTTAGGGCCAAATAGCATTCTAGTTTGCTCAGTTGTTTTGTTAATTCTTTCTAATGTGTCAAGTAATTATCTTTTTGTTTTCTCATGATTTGGTTGGGTCTACTCTCTCCCTCTCTCTCTCAATTCATTTACATTTAAATTTAATGGGCTTTATTGACATGGGAAACTTATGTTTACATTGCCAAAGCAATTGCTCACTATCTGTACATAGTCAAAGCTTTCCTTCATTATTGGTCAGTCATAGTGGTCAATTCTTTCCAATGTGTATTTATCTTTTTGTTTTCTCATGACTTGGTTGGGTCTAATTGTGTTGCTGTCCTGGGGCTTTGTGTGGTCTGTTTGTGAACAGAGCCCAGGACCAGCTTGCTTAGGGGACCCTTCTCCAGGTTAATCTCTCTGTAGGTGATGGCTTTGTTGGAAGGTTTGGGAATCGCTTCCTTTTAGGTGGTTGTAGAATTTAACGGCTCTTTTCCGGATTTTTGATAATTAGTTGGTATCGCCCTAATTCTGCTCTTCATAAATTACTTTGTGTTTTACGTTTTACACCAAGGATATTTTTGCAGAATGCTTTAATTTGGTGTTTGTCTCATTTTGTGAATTCTTGGTTGGTGAGCAGATCCTAGACCTCACAACTATAAAGGGCAATGGGTTCTATAACTGATTCAAGTATTTTCAGCCAGATCCCAGACCTCACAACTATAAAGGGCAATGGGTTCTATAACTGAAGTATTTTCAGCCAGATCCCAGTTGGTATGTCGAATGATATTTTCCTTTTGATGGCATAGAAGGCCCTTCTTGCCTTCCCTTCTTGATTGGGGACAGAAGCACCAGATCATCAGCAAACAGTAGACATCAGGTGAGGCCAGGTGCTGCAGACTGTTCTAGTGCCCTTGCCAATTCATTGATTTATACAGTATCTTGAAGAGGGTGGGGCTCAAGCTGCACACTGTGAGGCACGTAATAGATATTTTCTTTATATTTACTATTTTCTACATTGTAGAATAATAGTGAAGACATCACAACTATAAAATAACATCTGTCTCCCACGTGCCCCGTATTCTGGAGTACAGACATGGCCTGCTTTCCCTTATGTAAGGAATTAGGCACTTTCTCATGTTTACTATAGTATGTATTGTAGACTGCCCATTAGCCTAATAAACAAATAAACACATTTCGTTAATAAAATAAAAAAATACTCTTTCAATATGCAGATGTTGATTTAGTTATGGATCCATAATGAATTACTATGGGAATAAATATCACTGATTTACAGAAATATTGGAACAAAGTAGTCTAATGAAGGCAAACAATTCAGAATCGTCCAATCCTGTAGCCTACTCCTGACCGTCACGTTGTTCAGTGCCATATTTTCCATTCTATCCTAATGGAAACCCTGAGGGTTTTGTTTTTCATTTATCTCTGAATAGAAACACCATAATATTAATCAAATTATTTAAGCCAAATTTCTTAAAATCAATCCCACATACTATGTTATTGCAAAAAAGGTTTTAAATTCTCTGTTAATGCCAATACAGAATACTGTCAAATGCTTCTCAAAGATGCCCTCTAGTGGTCCAACTAGCAATAACTTGCATTAACAGAAAAAAATGGCTGACAATTATATGACATGCCACAGAATTCTGCAGTAGCATGCAGTATGACACAACTTTTAGAGGAGGAACTACTGTAGATGTGTGGTACTAGAGTAGTGGCCTAGGGGCACACACTTATTGTGTTGTGAAATCTGTTGTGAAATGTAATGTTTACACGAGCTGAGGGTCATGGCTCTCTCCGGATATACTGTTCCAGGAGTTCTCTGTCCATCCCGTGGACAGGAAGAAAGAACTCTCTGGGAAAAGGTGGAGGTGTGTGTTTCATGATTAACTACTTAGGGTGTGATTGGTGTTCGGTACAGGACCTCAAGTCCTTTTGTTCTCCAAATCTGGAATACCTCACCATCAAAATGGAGACAGCAGAGAATTATCTTTGGTCATCACGGCCGTATATATTCCCACTCAAGCCGTCACCGCAACGGATCTCAAGGAACTGCACGAGACTTCGTGCAAAATGGAAACCGCATATCCTGAGGCCGCATTTATTTTAGCTGGGGACTTCAGTAAAGGAAAACTGAGGAAAACGCAACCAAAGTTTTATCAATACATATCCTGTGCTATATTATAAAGGGGAAACCAGCCATGTTGTGGCCATGATGCCTTGCTCATGGACAAGCTAAACACCTTGTTCGTGGAAAACACAATCCTAACAGATCCACGGGTGTAATCGCCATTGCACTGCACACTGCCCTATTCCACATGGACAGGTAGACTATCTATGTGAGAATGCTGTTCATCCACTACAGCTCAGCCTTCAACACCATGGTACCTTCCAAGCTAATCACTAAGTTTGGGGTCCTGGGTCTGAACCCTACCCTGTGCAACGAGGTCCTGGACTTCCTGACGGGCCTACCCCACTACTGACCCTCAAAATGTGGACCCCACAAGGGTGCATGCTCAGCCCCCTCCTGTAATCCCTGTTTGCCCATGAATACGTGGCCATGCATGTCTCCAACTGAATCATCAAGTTTGCAGGTGACACAACAGTGATAGTTCTGATTACCAACAATGTCAAGACCGCCTTCAGGAAGGAGGTGAGGGCCCTGGTAGAGTGGTGCCAGGAAAATGACCTCTCCCTCAACATCAACAAAACAAAGGAGCAGATTGTGGACTTCAGAAAACAGCAGAGAGCACACCCCCAACCACGTCGACTGGGCCGAGGAGAGGGTGAAAAGCTTGATTTTCCTCAGCATGCACATCACTGACAACCTGAAATGATCCATCCACACAGACAGTTTGGTTAAGAAGGTATAATGGCGCTTCTTTAAAACCTCTTAAAGAGGCTGCGAATTTTCGCAAAATTTCAACGTCCTGCTACTTATGCCAGGAATATAGTAAATGCATATGATTAGTATGTGTGGATAGAAAACACTCTGAAGTTTCTAAAACTGGTTAAATCATGTCTGTGACTATAACAGAACGTGTGTAGGACGCCAGTCCCTGTATTGTCTATGGCAAGGGAAAATAGATAGCGTCCAGTTTACAATGCCTACGGCTTCCACACGATGTCGCCAGTACTGGTAATTGAGTTGTAGTTTATCCTTGGTGAAATGAGGAGTAGGCACTTCCTGTCTTTGGGTACACCGGAGGAAGTTATGAAAGGGAGAATATGGACCATGATTTCAAGACTTGCTGCTATTGAATACAGATCGCCCCGTGATCAATTTGATCGATTATTAACGTTTACTAATACCTAAAGTTGGATTACAAAAGTAGCTTGAAGTGTTTTGTCAAAGTTTATAGGCAACTTTTTTTATTTAAAAAAATTACGTTGCGTTTTGGAAAGCAGTTTTTTCCTGATCAGACGGGCTTCATAAATGGACATTTTGGGTAGACATGGACGGATTTAATCAAAGAAAAAAACAATTGTGATGTTTATGGGACATATAGGAGTGCCAACAAAGACGCTTGTCAAAGGTAATGAATGTTTTATTTTTTATTTCCTGCGTTTTGTGTAGCGCCGGCTACGCTAATTATTCTGTTTACGTCCCCTTTGGGTATTTCGGGGTTGCATGCTATCAGATAATAGCTTCTCATGCTTTCGCCAAAAAGCATTTTAAAAATCTGACATGTTGGCTAGATTCACAACGAGTGTAGCGTTAATTGAGTACCCTGCATGTGTGTTTTAATGAAAGTTTGAGTTGTATCGAGTACTATTAGTTGTCACTCTGAAAGTTCCGCTGATGTTGGTCCCTGTACAGGGATGCATCCTAAACCTCAGGAGGCTAAAGAAATGTGTCTTGGCCCTGAAGACTCTCTCGAACTTCTACAAATCCACCATTGAGAGCATCCTGTCGGGCTGTATCACCGCCTGGTATGGAAATTGCACCGCCCGCAACCACAGGGCTCTCCAAAGGGTGGTGCAGTCAGCCCAACACATCACCGGGGGCACACTGCTTGCTCTCCAGGACATCTACAGCACTCGATGTCACAGGAAGGCCAAGAAGATCATCAAGAACCTCAGTCACCCGAGCCACTGCCTGTTCACCCCACTACCATCTAGAAGGAGGAAACCGAGTACAGGTCCATCAAAGCTGGGACCAAGAGACTAAAAAACAAATTCTATCTCAAGGCCATCAGATTGTTAAATAGTCACCACTAGCCGACCTCCAACTAGTACCCTGCCCTGAACGTAGTCACTGTTACTAGCTGGCTACGACCCGGTTCTCTACCCTGCACCTTAGAGACTGCTGGCCTATGTACATAGTCATTGAACACTGGTCACTTTAATAATGTTTACATACTGTTTAACACATTTTATAAAATGCATTCGGTAAGTATTTAGACCCCTTGACTCTTTCCACATTTTGTTAAGTTACAGCCTTAATCTAAAATGGATTAAATCATTTTTCCCCTCATCAATCTACACACAATATCAAATAATGACAAAGCAAAAACAGGTTTTTAGAAAAAAAAAGCTAATTTATTACAAATAAAAACAGAACTATCACGTTTACTTCTTGGCTATTACACCACAAGCTTGGCACACCTATATTTGGGGAGTTTCTCCGATTCTTCTCTGCAGATTCTCTCAAACTCTGTCAGATTGGATGGGGAGCGTTGCTGCACAGCTATTTTCAGGTCTCGCCAGAGATGTTCGATCGGGTTCTGGCTGGGCCACTCAAAGATATTCAGAGACTTGTCCCGAAACCACCCCTACTGTAATTGTTTTCTTCCTGGGAAGGAGAGGAGGACCAAAATGCAGCGTGGTTATTTATAAACATCTTTAATGAAAGATGAAAACGTGAACACCATACAAAATAAGAAAACGTGGAAAAACCGAAACAGTCCTAACTGGTGCTAAACACAGAGACAGGAACAACCACCCACAAGATACCTAAAGAATATGGCTGCCTAAATATGGTTCCCAATCAGAGACAACGATAAACACCTGCCTCTGATTGAGAACCACTCAAGGCAACCATAGACTTACCTAGAACACTCAACTGAACACAACCCCATAGACTACAAAACCCCTAGACAAAACAAGACACATAAATCACCCATGTCACACCCTGGCCTAACCAACATAATAAAGAAAACACAGAATACTAAGACCAGGGCGTGACACCTATGTTCTCTTGGCTGTGTGCTTAGGGTCATTGTCCTGTTGGAAGGTGAACCTTCGCTCAGTCTGAGGTCTTGATCTCTCTGTACTTTGCTCCGTTCACCTTTCCCTCGATTCTGAATAGTCTACCAGTCCACGCTGATGAAAAATATCCCCACAGCATGATGCTGCAACCACCATGTTTCACCGTAGGGATGGTGCCAGGTTTCCTCCAGACGTGACGCTTAGCATTTGGGCCAAAGAGTTGGCTTCATCAGACTATAGAATCTTGTTTCTCATGGTCTGAGAGTCCTTTAGGTGCCTCTTGGCAAACCCCAAGCGGGCTGTCATGTGCTTTTTACTGAGGAATGGCTTCTAGCTGGCCATTCTGCCATAAAGGCCTGCTTGGTGGAGTGCTGAAGATATGGTTGCCCTTCTGGAAGGTTCTCCCATCTCCACAGAGGAACTCTGGAGCTCTGTCAGAGTGACCATCGGATTCTTGGCCCTTCTCCCACGATTGCTCAATTTGGCCGGGCTGCCAGTTCTAGGAAGTGTCTTCGTGGTTCCAAACTTCTTCAATTTAAGAAATCTGGAGTCCACTGTGTTCTTGGGGACCTTCAATACTGCAGAAAAAATTGGTACCCTTGTCACGGCCGTCGAATGAAATAGACCAAAGCACAGCATGGTGCTTGTTGTTAGCATGCAATAAAATGCAATAAAATGCAAATTAATTACTTAAAAATCATACAATGTGATTTTCTGGATTTTTGTTTTAGATTCCGCCTCTCACAGTTGAAGTGTACCTATGATAACAATTACAGACCTCTACATGCTTTGCAAGTAGGAAAACCTGCAAAATCGGCAGTGTATCAAATACTTGTTCTCCCCACTGTATATTTTTATATTCCGGACTCTGACAATGCTTGTTTCTTATTTCCTTAAATGTTTTGGATTTGTGTAAGTTGTTAGGTATTACTGCACTGTTGGAGCTAGAAACACAATCATATTGTTAGGTATTACTGTACTGTTGGAGTTAGAAACACAAGCATATTGTTAGATATTACTGTTGGAGCTAGAAACACACAAGCATATTGTTAGGTATTTCTGTTGGAGCTAGAAACACAAGCATATTGTCAGGTATTAGTGTACTGTTGGAGCTAGAAACACAAGCATCTTGTTAGGTATTACTGTTGGAGCTAGAAACACAAACATATTGTTAGGTATTACTGTACTGTTGGAGCTAGAAACACAAACATATTTTTAGGTATTACTGTACTGTTGGAGTTAGAAACACAAGCATATTGTTAGATATTACTGTTGGAGCTAGAAACACACAAGCATATTGTTAGGTATTTCTGTTGGAGTTAGAAACACAAGCATGTTGTGAGGTATTATTGTACTGTTGGAGCTAGAATCACAGGATAATATTGTTAGGTATTACTGTTGGAGCGAGGAACACAAGCATTTTGTTTGGTATTACTGTACTGTTGGAGCTAGAAACACAAGCATATTGTTAGATATTACTGTTGGAGCTAGAAACACAAGCATATTGTTAGGTATTACTGTTGGAGCTAGAAACACAAGCATATTGTTAGGTATTACTGCACTGTTGGAGCTAGAAACACAAGCATATTGTTAGGTATTACTGTACTGTTGGAGTTAGAAACACAAGCATATTGTTAGATATTACTGTTGGAGCTAGAAACACACAAGCATATTGTTAGGTATTTCTGTTGGAGCTAGAAACACAAGCATATTGTCAGGTATTAGTGTACTGTTGGAGCTAGAAACACAAGCATCTTGTTAGGTATTACTGTTGGAGCTAGAAACACAAACATATTGTTAGGTATTACTGTACTGTTGGAGCTAGAAACACAAACATATTTTTAGGTATTACTGTACTGTTGGAGTTAGAAACACAAGCATATTGTTAGATATTACTGTTGGAGCTAGAAACACACAAGCATATTGTTAGGTATTTCTGTTGGAGTTAGAAACACAAGCATGTTGTGAGGTATTATTGTACTGTTGGAGCTAGAATCACAGGATAATATTGTTAGGTATTACTGTTGGAGCGAGGAACACAAGCATTTTGTTTGGTATTACTGTACTGTTGGAGCTAGAAACACAAGCATATTGTTAGATATTACTGTTGGAGCTAGAAACACAAGCATATTGTTAGGTATTACTGTTGGAGCTAGAAACACAAGCATATTGTTAGGTATTACTGCACTGTTGGAGCTAGAAACACAAGCATATTGTTAGGTATTACTGTACTGTTGGAGTTAGAAACACAAGCATATTGTTAGATATTACTGTTGGAGCTAGAAACACACAAGCATATTGTTAGGTATTTCTGTTGGAGCTAGAAACACAAGCATATTGTCAGGTATTAGTGTACTGTTGGAGCTAGAAACACAAGCATCTTGTTAGGTATTACTGTTGGAGCTAGAAACACAAACATATTGTTAGGTATTACTGTACTGTTGGAGCTAGAAACACAAACATATTTTTAGGTATTACTGTACTGTTGGAGTTAGAAACACAAGCATATTGTTAGATATTACTGTTGGAGCTAGAAACACACAAGCATATTGCTAGGTATTACTGTTGGAGCTAGAAACACAAGCATATTGCTAGGTATTACTGTTGGAGCTAGAAACACAAGCATATTGTTAGGTATTACTGTTGGAGTTAGAAACACAAGCATATTGTTAGATATTACTGTTGGAGCTAGAAACACACAAGCATATTGTTAGGTATTTCTGTTGGAGTTAGAAACACAAGCATGTTGTGAGGTATTATTGTACTGTTGGAGCTACAATCACAGGATAATATTGTTAGGTATTACTGTTGGAGCGAGGAACACAAGCATTTTGTTTGGTATTACTGTACTGTTGGAGCTAGAAACACAATCATATTGTTAGATATTACTGTTGGAGCTAGAAACACACAAGCATATTGTTAGGTATTTCTGTTGGAGCTAGAAACACAAGCATATTGTCAGGTATTAGTGTACTGTTGGAGCTAGAAACACAAGTATATTGTTAGATATTACTGTTGGAGCTAGAAACACACAAGCATATTGTTAGGTATTTCTGTTGGAGCTAGAAACACAAGCATATTGTCAGGTATTAGTGTACTGTTGGAGCTAGAATCACAGGATAATATTGTTAGGTATTACTGTTGGAGCGAGGAACACAAGCATATTGTTAGGTATTACTGTACTGTTGGAGCTAGAAACACAAGCATATTGTGAGGTATTACTGTTGGAGCTAGAAACACAAGCATATTGTTAGGTATTACTGTACTGTTGGAGCTAGAAACACAATCATATTGTTAGGTATTACTGTACTGTTGGAGCTAGAAACACAAGCATATTGTTAGGTATTACTGTTGGAGCTAGAAACACAAGCATATTGTTAGGTATTACTGTACTGTTGGAGCTAGAAACACAAGCATATTGTTTTTTTATTTATTTATTTTATTTCACCTTTATTTAACCAGGTAGGCTAGTTGAGAACAAGTTCTCATTTGCAACTGCGACCTGGCCAAGATAAAGCATAGCAGTGTGAACAGACAACACAGAGTTACACATGGAGTAAACAATTAGCAAGTCAATAACACAGTAGAAAAAAATGGGCAGTCTATATACAATGTGTGCAAAAGGCATGAGGAGGTAGGCGAATAATACAATTTTGCAGATTAACACTGGAGTGATAAATGATCAGATGGGCATGTACAGGTAGAGATATTGGTGTGCAAAAGAGCAGAAAAGTAAATAAATAAAAACAGTATAAAAACAGTATGGGAATGAGGTAGGTGAAAAAGGGTGAGCTATTTACCTATAGACTATGTACAGCTGCAGCGATCGGTTAGCTGCTCGGATAGCTGATTTTTGAAGTTGGTGAGGGAGATAAAAGTCTCCAACTTCAGCGATTTTTGCAATTCGTTCCAGTCACAGGCAGCAGAGTACTGGAACGAAAGGCGGCCAAATGAGGTGTTGGCTTTAGGGATGATCAGTGAGATACACCTGCTGGAGCGCGTGCTACGGATGGGTGTTGCCATCGTGACCAGTGAACTGAGATAAGGCGGAGCTTTACCTAGCATGGACTTGTAGATGACCTGGAGCCAGTGGTTCTGGCGACGAATATGTAGTGAGGGCCAGCCGACTAGAGCATACAAGTCGCAGTGGTGGGTGGTATAAGGTGCTTTAGTGACAAAACGGATGGCACTGTGATAGACTGCATCCAGTTAGCTGAGTAGAGTGTTGGAAGCCATTTTGTAGATGACATCGCTGAAGTCGAGGATCGGTAGGATAGTCAGTTTTACTAGGGTAAGCTTGGCAGCGTGAGTGAAGGAGGCTTTGTTGCGGAATAGAAAGCCGACTCTGGATTTGATTTTTGATTGGAGATGTTTGATGTGAGTCTGGAAGGAGAGTTTGCAGTCTAGCCAGACACCTAGGTACTTATAGATGTCCACATATTCAAGGTTGGAACCATCCAGGGTGGTGATGCTAGTCGGGCATGCGGGTGCAGGCAGCGATCGGTTGAAAAGCATGCATTTGGTTTTACTCGCGTTTAAGAGCAGTTGGAGGCCACGGAAGGAGTGCTGTATGGCATTGAAGCTCGTTTGGAGGTTTGATAGCACAGTGTCCAATGACGGGCCGAAAGTATATAGAATGGTGTCGTCTGCGTAGAGGTGGATCAGGGAATCGCCCGCAGCAAGAGCAACATCATTGATATATACAGAGAAAAGAGTCGGCCCGAGAATTGAACCTTGTGGCACCCCCATAGAGACTGCCAGAGGACCGGACAGCATGCCCTCTGATTTGACACACTGAACTCTGTCTGCAAAGTAATTGGTGAACCAGGCAAGGCAGTCATCCGAAAAACCGAGGCTGTTGAGTCTGCCGATAAGAATTTGGTGATTGACAGAGTCGAAAGCCTTGGCGAGGTCGATGAAGACGGCTGCACAGTACTGTCTTTTATCGATGGCGGTTATGATATCATTTAGTACCTTGAGTGTGGCTGAGGTGCACCCGTGACCGGCTCGGAAACCAGATTGCACAGCGGAGAAGGTACGGTGGGATTCGAGATGGTCAGTGACCTGTTTGTTGACTTGGCTTTCGAAGACCTTAGATAGGCAGGGCAGGATGGATATAGGTCTATAGCAGTTTGGGTCCAGGGTGTCTCCCCCTTTGAAGAGGGGGATGACTGCGGCAGCTTTCAATCCTTGGGGATCTCAGACGATATGAAAGAGAGGTTGAACAGGCTGGTAATAGGGGTTGCGACAATGGCGGAAGATAGTTTCAGAAATAGCGGGTCCAGATTGTCAAGCCCAGCTGATTTGTACGGGTCCAGGTTTTGCAGCTCTTTCAGAACATCTGCTATCTGGATTTGGGTAAAGGAGAACCTGGAGAGGCTTGGGTGAGGAACTACGGGGGGGGCGGAGCTGTTGGCCGAGGTTGGAGTAGCCAGGCGGAAGGCATGGCCAGCCGTTGAGAAGTGCTTATTGAAGTTTTCGATAATCATGGATTTATCGGTGGAGACCGTGTTTCCTAGCCTCAGTGCAGTGGGCAGCTGGGAGGAGGTGCTCTTGTTCTCCATGGACTTCACAGTGTCCCAGAACTTTTTGGAGTTGGAGCTACAGGATGCAAACTTCTGCCTGAAGAAGTGAGGTATTACTGTTGGAGCTAGAAACACAAGCATACTGTTAGGTATTACTGTACTGTTGGAGCTAGAAACACAATCATATTGTTAGGTATTACTGTACTGTTGGAGCTAGAAACACAAGCATATTGTTAGGTATTACTGTTGGAGCTAGAAACACAATCATGTTGTGAGGTATTATTGTACTGTTGGAGCTAGAAACACAAGCATATTGTTAGGTATTACTGTTGGAGCTAGAAACACAAGCATATTGTTAGGTATTACTGTTGGAGCTAGAAACACAAGCATATTGTTAGGTATTACTGTACTGTTGGAGCTAGAAACACAAGCATATTGTTAGGTATTACTGTTGGAGCTAGAAACACAAGCATATTGTTAGGTATTACTGTTGGAGCTAGAAACACAATCATGTTGTGAGGTATTATTGTACTGTTGGAGCTAGAAACACAAGCATATTGTTAGGTATTACTGTTGGAGCTAGAAACACAAGCATGTTGTGAGGTATTATTGTACTGTTGGAGCTAGAAACACAAGAATATTGTTAGGTATTACTGTACTGTTGGAGCTAGAAACACAAGCATATTGTTAGGTATTACTGTTGGAGCTAGAAACACAAGCATATTGTTAGGTTAGAGCTAGAAACACAAGCATATTGTTAGGTATAGCTAGAAACACAAGCATATTGTTAGGTATTACTGTTGGAGCTAGAAACACAAGCATATTGTTAGGTATTACTGTTGGAGCTAGAAACACAAGCATATTGTTAGGTATTACTGTACTGTTGGAGCTAGAAACACAAGCATATTGTTAGGTATTACTGTTGGAGCTAGAAACACAAGCATATTGTTAGGTATTACTCTACTGTTGGAGCTAGAAACACAAGCATATTGTTAGGTATTACTGTTGGAGCTAGAAACACAAGCATATTGTTAGGTATTACTGTTGGAGCTAGAAACACAAGCATATTGATAGGTATTACTGTTGGAGCTAGAAACACAAGCATATTGTTAGGTATTACTGAACTGTTGGAGCTAGAAACACAAGCATATTGTTAGGTATTACTGTACTGTTGGAGTTAGAAACACAAGCATATTGTTAGGTATTACTGTTGGAGCTAGAAACACAAGCATATTGTTAGATATTACTGTTGGAGCTAGAAACACACAAGCATATTGTTAGGTATTACTGTTGGAGCTAGAAACACAAGCATATTGTCAGGTATTAGTGTTGGAGCTAGAAACACAAGCATATTGTTAGATATTACTGTTGGAGCTAGAAACACAAACATATTGTTAGGTATTACTGTACTGTTGGAGCTAGAAACACACAAGCACATTGTTAGGTATTACTGTTGGAGCTAGAAACACAAGCATATTGTTAGGTATTACTGTACTGTTGGAGCTAGAAACACAAGCATATTGCTAGGTATTACTGTTGGAGCTAGAAACACAATCATATTGTTAGGTATTACTGTACTGTTGGAGCTAGAAACACAAGCATATTGTTAGGTATTACTGTTGGAGCTAGAAACACAAGAATATTGCTAGGTATTACTGTTGGAGCTAGAAACACAAGCATATTGCTAGGTATTACTGTTGGAGCTAGAAACACAAGCATATTGCTAGGTATTACTGTTGGAGCTAGAAACACAAACATATTGTTAGGTATTACTGTTGGAGCTAGAAACACAAGCATATTGTTAGGTATTACTGTACTGTTGGAGCTAGAAACACAAGCATATTGTTAGGTATTACTGTACTGTTGGAGCTAGAAACACAAGCATATTGTTAGGTATTACTGTTGGAGCTAGAAACACAAACATATTGTTAGGTATTACTGTTGGAGCTAGAAACACAAGCATATTGTTAGGTATTACTGTACTGTTGGAGCTAGAAAGGCAAGCATATTGTTAGGTATTACTGTACTGTTGGAGCTAGAAACACAAGCATATTGTTAGGTATTACTGTACTGTTGGAGTTAGAAACACAAGCATATTGTTAGGTATTACTGTTGGAGCTAGAAACACAAGCATATTGTTAGGTATTACTGTTGGAGCTAGAAACACAAGCATATTGTTAGATATTACTGTTGGAGCTAGAAACACACAAGCATATTGTTAGGTATTACTGTTGGAGCTAGAAACACAAGCATATTGTCAGGTATTAGTGTTGGAGCTAGAAACACAAGCATATTGTTAGATATTACTGTTGGAGCTAGAAACACACAAGCACATTGTTAGGTATTACTGTTGGAGCTAGAAACACAAGCATCTTGTTAGGTATTACTGTTGGAGCTAGAAACACAAACATATTGTTAGGTATTACTGTACTGTTGGAGCTAGAAACACAAGCATATTGTTATATATTACTGTTGGAGCTAGAAACACAAGCATCTTGTTAGGTATTACTGTTGGAGCTAGAAACACAAACATATTGTTAGGTATTACTGTACTGTTGGAGCTAGAAACACAAGCATATTGTTAGATATTACTGTTGGAGCTAGAAACACAAACATATTGTTAGGTATTACTGTACTGTTGGAGCTAGAAACACAAGCATATTGTTAGGTATTACTGTTGGAGCTAGAAACACAAGCACATTGTTAGGTATTACTGTTGGAGCTAGAAACACAAGCATCTTGTTAGGTATTACTGTTGGAGCTAGAAACACAAACATATTGTTAGGTATTACTGTACTGTTGGAGCTAGAAACACAAGCATATTGTTAGATATTACTGTTGGAGCTAGAAACACAAGCATCTTGTTAGGTATTACTGTTGGAGCTAGAAACACAAACATATTGTTAGGTATTACTGTACTGTTGGAGCTAGAAACACAAGCATATTGTTAGATATTACTGTTGGAGCTAGAAACACAAACATATTGTTAGGTATTACTGTACTGTTGGAGCTAGAAACACAAGCATATTGTTAGGTATTACTGTTGGAGCTAGAAACACAAGCATATTGTTAGGAAGTCCTGCTGAAAGGGTTTGAAGCTGCTCCTGTGGTGCTCTCTCTTTGATTCTATGGAAGTCGTGCCTAAAGGGTTTGAAGCTGCTCCTGTGGTGCTCTCTCTTTGATTCTGTGGAAGTCCTGCTGAAAGGGTTTAAAGCTGCTCCTGTGGTGCTCTCTCTTTGATTCTATGGAAGTCCTGTTGAAAGGGTTTGAAGCTGCTCCTGTGGTGCTCTCTCTTTGATTCTATGGAAGTCCTGCTGAAAGGGTTTGAAGCTGCTCCTGTGGTGCTCTCTCTTTGATTCAGAGGAAGTCCTGCCTAAAGGGTTTAAAGCTGCTCCTGTGGTGCTCTCTCTTAGATTCTATGGAAATCCTTTTGAAAGGGTTTAAAGCTGCTCCTGTGGTGCTCTCTCTTTGATTCTATGGAAGTCCTGCTGAAAGGGTTTGAAGCTGCTCCTGTGGTGCTCTCTCTTTGATTCAGAGGAAGTCCTGCCTAAAGGGTTTAAAGCTGCTCCTGTGGTGCTCTCTCTTAGATTCTATGGAAGTCCTGCCTAAAGGGTTTGAAGCTGCTCCTGTGGTGCTCTCTCTTTGATTCTATGGAAGTCCTGCTGAAAGGGTTTAAAGCTGCTCCTGTGGTGCTCTCTCTTTGATTCTGTGGAAGTCCTGCCTAAAGGGTTTGAAGCTGCTCCTGTGGTGCTCTCTCTTTGATTCTGTGGAAGTCCTGCCTAAAGGGTTTGAAGCTGCTCCTGTAGTGCTCTCTCTTTGATTCTATGGAAGTCCTGCCTAAAGGGTTTAAAGCTGCTCCTGTGGTGCTCTCTCTTTGATTCTATGGAAGTCCTGCTGAAAGGGTTTAAAGCTGCTCCTGTGGTGCTCTCTCTTTGATTCTATGGAAGTCCTGTTGAAAGGGTTTAAAGCTGCTCCTGTGGTGCTCTCTCTTTGATTCTATGGAAGTCCTGCTGAAAGGGTTTGAAGCTGCTCCTGTGGTGCTCTATCTTCTATTCTATGGAAGTCCTGTTGAAAGGGTTTGAAGCTGCTCCTGTGGTGCTCTCTCTTTGATTCTATGGAAGTCCTGTTGAAAGGGTTTGAAGCTGCTCCTGTGGTGCTCTATCTTCTATTCTATGGAAGTCCTGTTGAAAGGGTTTGAAGCTGCTCCTGTGGTGCTCTCTCTTTGATTCTATGGAAGTCCTGTTGAAAGGGTTTAAAGCTGCTCCTGTGGTGCTCTCTCTTTGATTCTATGGAAGTCCTGCTGAAAGGGTTTGAAGCTGCTCCTGTGGTGCTCTATCTTCTATTCTATGGAAGTCCTGTTGAAAGGGTTTGAAGCTGCTCCTGTGGTGCTCTCTCTTTGATTCTATGGAAGTCCTGCTGAAAGGGTTTGAAGCTGCTCCTGTGGTGCTCTATCTTTGATTCTATGGAAGTCCTGTTGAAAGGGTTTGAAGCTGCTCCTGTGGTGCTCTATCTTTGATTCTATGGAAGTCCTGCTGAAAGGGTTTGAAGCTGCTCCTGTGGTGCTCTATCTTTGATTCTATGGAAGTCCTGTTGAAAGGGTTTGAAGCTGCTCCTGTGGTGCTCTATCTTTGATTCTATGGAAGTCCTGTTGAAAGGGTTTGAAGCTGCTCCTGTGGTGCTCTCTCTTTGATTCTATGGAAGTACTGCTGAAAGGGTTTGAAGCTGCTCCTGTGGTGCTCTATCTTCTATTCTATGGAAGTCCTGTTGAAAGGGTTTGAAGCTGCTCCTGTGGTGCTCTCTCTTTGATTCTATGGAAGTCCTGCTGAAAGGGTTTGAAGCTGCTCCTGTGGTGCTCTATCTTT
Source organism: Oncorhynchus keta (assembly GCF_023373465.1). Lineage (NCBI taxonomy): Eukaryota > Metazoa > Chordata > Actinopteri > Salmoniformes > Salmonidae > Oncorhynchus > Oncorhynchus keta. Next base: position 1,135,884 of record NC_068434.1, read on the forward strand.
GATTCTATGGAAGTCCTGTTGAAAGGGTTTGAAGCTGCTCCTGTGGTGCTCTATCTTTGATTCTGTGGAAGTCCTGCCTAAAGGGTTTGAAGCTGCTCCTGTGGTGCTCTCTCTTTGATTCTGTGGAAGTCCTGCCTAAAGGGTTTGAAGCTGCTCCTGTGGTGCTCTCTCTTAGATTCTATGGAAGTCCTGCTGAAAGGGTTTGAAGCTGCCCTGCACCACCACTGTTCTATTTTTGTACAGGTTGACAGAATGTGTCTCAGTCCCAGGGTCCTCGTTTTACACTATTCTGGTGTTCCACCCTCCACCAATAGCCTCTCTCTTATAAGGGGGATAGTGTGCTCTTATAGATGTGTGCCATGCCCAGGGATGGTCTGTGTGGAAGATTTAAATTGTTTACATTCCCATTTTGTAGCAGTCATCAAAATGTGTCTCTGGATTGTCATTTTTTCTAAACCATGTAAGTCCGTTAAGAACACAATCTTATTTACAATGACCGCCTACCCCAGCCAAACCCTAACCTGGGCGACACGGGTGTTACGATTCTCGTCGCACGACATGGACCAAAACGCAGCATGGTAAGTGTTCATAATTCTTTATTACTCATAAACACTCGAACAAAATAACTAAGTGAAAAAATTAACAGTTCTTTAAGGCAAATAAACTATAGAGAAAACAACTACCCACCAAACACAGGTGGGAAAAAGGCTGCCTAACTATGATTCCCAATCAGAGACAACGATAGAACCACACTGCCTTGGGAACCACACTCGGCCAAAAACAAAGAAATAGAAAACATAGATATAAAGAAACTAGAATTTCCACCTCAGTCGCACCCTAGTCTAACCAAAATAGAGAATAAAAGCCTCTCTATGGCCTGGGCGTGACCACCGTGCCAATTGTGCACCGCCCTATGGGACTCCCAATCACTGCTGGTTGTGATACAGCCTGGAATCGAGCCAGGGTCTGTAGTGACACCTCTAGCACTAAGATGCAGTGCCTTAGACCCCTGCGCCACTCGGGAGCCCTTGGGAGTCCATGAGGAGCTCTTTATACTCATTCCATGCCTTGTCATTTTTAATATCCAAGGGGTACTGTACTATGGTGACCTCTGCACAGGAGAATGCCATGGAGCAGGGGGCCAAAGATGCCTCTGCATTTTCATAGGTGAGGTACTCTTCTGCCATTGTTAGGCTCCGGGGCTTCACACCTCTCACTTTACACCTCAGTGCTAATTAATGTTGCTGCCGAGTCTGTTATTTCCTAGCTTTCCTTTAAACTTAGCAGTCAGTCTTTAGAAAGTTAAATAGCTACAGATTATTGTAACGTTATTTTCCTTCTAGGTTTTAGAAGTAGCTTCATAATGAACATTACATTCTCAGTTCCCGGTTGGGATGATACTTTCAGGTTCTGTTCTGCTTCATTTGCTGGTTGCTGGTTATTCAGACAGTTTGCTGGCTAGTCCTTGGTAGTAAGAATCCTTCCAAGTAATTTTGTCCAAAAATCAGATTTGGAATTAGGTTATGGTTATGTTGTGGAGGGTAGTATTGTGTATATGTCCTGGTGACATAGTGAAGGTTATGTTGTTGAGAGTAGTATCCTCTATATGTCCTGGTGACATAGTGAAGGTTATGTTGTGGAGGGGAGTATCCTGTATATGTCCTGGTGACATAGTGAAGGTTATGTTGTGGAGGGTAGTATCCTGTCTATGTCCTGGTGACAAAGTGTTGTGGAGGGTAGTATCCTGTATATGTCCTGGTGACATAGTGAAGGTTATGTTGTGGAGGGTAGTATCCTCTATATGTCCTGGTGACATAGTGAAGGTTATGTTGTGGAGGGTAGTATCCTGTATATGTCCTGGTGACATAGTGAAGGTTATGTTGTGGAGGGTAGTATCCTCTATATGTCCTGGTGACATAGTGAAGGTTATGTTGTGGAGGGTAGTATCCTGTATATGTCCTGGTGACATAGTGAAGGTTATGTTGTGGAGGGTAGTATCCTCTATATGTCCTGGTGACATAGTGAAGGTTATGTTGTGGAGGGTAGTATCCTGTATATGTCCTGGTGACATAGTGAAGGTTATGTTGTGGAGGGTAGTATCCTCTATATGTCCTGGTGACATAGTGAAGGTTATGTTGTGGAGGGGAGTATCCTGTATATGTCCTGGTGACATAGTGAAGGTTATGTTGTGGAGGGTAGTATCCTGTATATGTCCTGGTGACATAGTGAAGGTTATGTTGTGGAGGGGAGTATCCTGTATATGTCCTGGTGACATAGTGAAGGTTATGTTGTGGAGGGTAGTATCCTCTATATGTCCTGGTGACATAGTGAAGGTTATGTTGTGGAGGGTAGTATCCTCTATATGTCCTGGTGACATAGTGAAGGTTATGTTGTGGAGGGTAGTATCCTCTATATGTCCTGGTGACATAGTGAAGGTTATGTTGTGGAGGGTAGTATCCTGTATATGTCCTGGTGACATAGTGAAGGTTATGTTGTTGAGGGTAGTATCCTCTATTTGTCCTGGTGACATAGTGAAGGTTATGTTGTGGAGGTTAGTATCCTCTATATGTCCTTGTAAAATAAAAAAAAGCATGTTTATCCAACTCTAAATCTATCTTTTTGTTGACAAACGCTGAAAGATTCAGGAGTTCATCTGCTCATGACCTGCTCTTTCTCTCTCTCCTCCCTTCAATCTCATATTGCGCAAGTGAACAGCAAACCTGGTTTCAAAAAACAAATAAAGCACCTCACAACACAATGCCTCTCCCTATGTGACCTACTTGTGTGTATGTACTGACATGTATGTGTAACTGATAGATGCAAAGTCTTTTGTCTGTAATGTCATTTTCATTATGTGTAGTTATGTGTAGTACTCAAGTTAGACAAGCTGTTGCCATTGACCGACGAATGGGGATCATAATACATCTAATCCAAAACCTCACTCACTCACTCACTCCTCTCCCTCTCTCACTCTGTCCCTCTCACTCACTCACTCACTCACTCACTCACTCACTCACTCACTCACTCACTCACTCACTCACTCACTCACTCCTCTCTCTCTCTCACTCTGTCCCTCTCACTCACTCACTCACTCACTCACTCACTCACTCACTCACTCACTCACTCACTCACTCACTCACTCACTCACTCACTCACTCACTCACTCACTCACTCTGTCCCTCTCACTCACTCACTCACTCACTCACTCACTCACTCACTCACTCACTCACTCACTCACTCACTCACTCTGTCCCTCTCACTCTGTCCCTCTCACTCACTCACTCTGTCCTCTCACTCTCTCACTCACTCACTCACTCACTCACTCACTCACTCACTCACTCACTCACTCACTCACTCACTCACTCACTCACTCACTCACTCTCTCATTCTGTCCCACTCACTCACTCATTCACTCACTCACTCCTCTCCCTCTCTCACTCTATTCCTCTCACTCACTCACTCACTCACTCACTCACTCACTCACTCACTCACTCACTCACTCACTCACTCACTCACTCACTCACTCATTCTGTCCCACTCACTCACTCACTCCTTATCTCTCACTCTGTTCCTCTCTCTCTCACTCACCCCCTGCTCTCTCTCTCTCATGCTAGTCCTCTGCGGTCTCTGCTGCTCTTAACGTAAATTAATCCGTGTTTGATCTTTACTTCTCTCTGTCTGTTCACCTAACCCTGTTCACTTCTAATCATTCATCTGAAGCACCATCACATGTGCCTGTAAGGTGCTTCAGATGTTTTCAAAGGCTTTGGGATATTTCCACCTTTTCTTCCTGCTTGGTCCAATACACTGTTTAAAAGCTGCCATATTTGTGATTCTAGGGTGTTGTGTATAGAGAACTGTGCTTCCATGTTGATAAGCCGACCTCCTTCATATAAACCATATTTGTGATTCTGGGGTGTTGTGTACAGAGAACTGTGCTTCCATGTTGATAAGCCGACCTCCTTCATATAAACCATATTTGTGATTCTGGGGTGTTGTGTATAGAGAACTGTGCTTCCATGTTGATAAGCCGACCTCCTTCATATAAACCATATTTGATGTTTGGCAATGCTGGAACACCGGCCAGAATTCAATCATAGGCACATTGTCGACAAGTGCACCTCATTTTACTTTTGAAGGTAATTTATTCTGGAACCAAGATCTGCAGTGTTCACGGTGAATTCGATCTCTGAGAACATAGGGTACATTGCAAATGAAAGGTGCATCAAGGCAGTGGGCGTTTGATTGAATCCTGGCCATCCTCTTGATGTTCATAACATCTGCGTTTGTGGTAGCAACAGAAAAGCACATATTGGGATTCATTAGCAATAACTTACTGCATTACTAAACTCAAAGCATGCATTACTACAAAAATGCACTCTTCACAGTGATAATGTTGATTTCAACAAAAATAATCCTAGAAGAAATAGTCAAAAGCTTTGTCAGTTTACGAGTAGTGATGTGAAGCCAAGTGTGATGTAATGACTGATATGGGATGATATCTGTATGTCTGTCTGTCTGTCCTCCCCAGGAGATAAATCCTCATCATTCCTGGATCGACACTCATCGTGCTGAGCAGCTGCTCTTCTACCAGGCCAACTGTCAGTCAAGGTGAGACCTCATTTACAGAGGGCTGTGTGTGTTGTGGTTGGATGGCGGATGCCATGGTAACATCGTAGACTTAGAAAGACGTCACATCATTGTATCTGTATGACGTCTGTGAGAGCATGGGCAGCACCATTGAGGCAAACAAACTGGAGGGTGTTGTTTGAACAGGTTTAAAGCCAAGGTTGGTGATTTAATGCCCCCGGAGTTATGAAATATTTCCTCACCAGCATAATTCATTGGCTGATCCCTCCTGAAGACTTGGAAGGAATCATGTGGTCCATCCATTAAGATATCCCACTCCATTGACCACTTCAAAATGGGAATCTATGAATTAATATGAGTTAATGTGATGTTATTTAAAAAAGTTCTGTCTGTCTGTTTGTGTCACAGTCCAGAGATGAGTCCACTCAACGTGCCTCAGATTAGAATTGAGATGGACCCTGATGACAACGGTTACCGCTGGAAGAGCCGAGGGTCTGAGACCTCTCTGTAGCCCCTACTTCTCAACAGCCCCAAGACCCTCCTCCATGCCCCAAGACCCTCCTCCATTTCCTGAGACCCTCCTCCATGCCCCAAGACCCTCCTCCATGCCCCGGGACACTACTCCATGCACCAAGACTATCCTCCATGCACCAAGACCCTCCTCAATGCCCTGGGACACTCTTCCATGCCCCAATACCCTCCTCCATGCCCTGGGACCCTCCTCCACGTCCCAAGACCCTCCTCCGTGCCCCGGGACACTCCTCCATGCACCAAGACACTCCTCCATGCCCCAAACCCTCCTCCATGTCCTGGGACCCTCCTCCATGCCCCAAGACCCTCCTCCATGCCCCGAGACTATCCTCCATGCACCAAGACCCTCCTCCATGCACCAAGACCCTCCTCCATGCCCTGGGACGCTTCTCCATGCCCCGAGACTATCCTCCATGCCCCAAGACCCTCCTCCAAGCCCCAAGACCATCCTCCATGCACCAAGACCCTCCTCCATGCACCAAGACTATCCTCCATGCACCAAGACCCTCCTCCATGCCCTGGGACCTTCCTCCATGCACCAAGACCCTCCTCAATGCCCTGGGACACTCCTCCATGCCCCGAGACCCTCCTCCATGCCCCCACACCCTCCTCACACAAACACTCAACACCAACAATACTCACACTTGAAATGTTTTAAACAATTATTAATTGCTTTATGTTTCCCAAAAGCCAATAATGAAAACCAGTGATTATCTGAAACTTAACTTGGTGAATCGAGGAGTTGAGCCTCCCAGGGATCAACCAATAGGAAGAGGACAACATGGTTTCATCGCTAAATCCTAACCAATAGGAAGAGGAGAACATTGTTTCATCACTAGGTCTTTCAGTTTTCACAGCTACTACTGTAGGTTCATCTGTCTTTCTTATTCTGAAGTGTCTGACACATCTAACCCCTGTTCTACAGTTCTTATACTGTTCTATGGTTCTTTGGTTCTACTGTTCTATGGTCCTACTGTTCTATGGCTCTATGGTTCTGCTGTTCTAAGGTTCTTCTGTTCTACGTTTCTGTTGTTCTATGTTTCTGCTGTTCTTCGTAATTCATCCACAGTTGTGTTCTCATTATTAGAGAAGCATGTAGAACCCATTCTGCTCTTTTTATATATATAGTTCTTCGTCTCAATTATTAGAATTAGAAAAGGAATTGCGGAAAATAATAGTTTGATTGATTTTGTAGCTCTACCTCTTATTTTAGCTGCCAGACGGTGTGAGTTCATTTCTCAAGATGGACACAGCATGGAATATAGTTAATATGTCTTCTGTTCTTTTACATCTTGTAAAATATATTCAAGAGATTAAATATAATATAACATCAGAGAAATACATGTGACATAGAAATATAATATAATTATTGCAATATAAGTTAATTCACTTTTAAACAATGTTTGGTATTTTGTTTGTCTAGATGCAGATTGTATATCACTTTTTCCCACTGGAGTTGTGATTGCAACACTTTACTGTTAACTGTAATGACACACGGATACTGCAGCACTCAGCGAGACTTCATTTCAATGTCATATTTCATTGGTCAGACTTAAGGCTGCTCTGCAACATGTCAGATCCAACCAAACTGAAGCTATTCTTCCTCTATTTTGAACAATTATTATTTTGTACTTGTGTTAAATATCCACCATAATGTATGTTTGATAAGGGGAAGAGGTTTCAGATTCCAGTCTTCCCAATGTAACCTGCATGTCAGACTAATAACTGGTCTACTCCAGACTCCAGTCTTCCCAATGTAACCTGCATGTTAGACTAAGACCTGGTCTACTCCAGACTCCAGTCTTCCCAATGTAACCTGCATGTCAGACTAAGACCTCCATCCCAAAGTCTGAAGGTCATACCATGACCAATGTCATCTGTGCACAGCTTGCAGATGTCCTATTGCTTCTGAACACAGAACATTGGCCTCCATTTTCTTTCAATTTCCTGAGAGTTCTACATGTGGAATTGTCAGAGTTAGTGGATACCCAGCATGTGATCTATTGTTCATGGCTGACATTTGTTATGGTGTGCCCTGTCCTTTACAGAGAGAGTTTGGACAGCGGTTCAGCTGACATAGTGATGCTGTTTCTGAACACCACCCATTCATAATGATGGCTGTTTTATCTAATAGCATCATAATGTTGACTGATTGTTTAAATGACTGTCTGGCTGACTGACTAACCGACTGTGTAAATAACCATTTGACTGACTGTCTAAATTACTGTCTGACTGACTTACGGACGGACTATCTAAATATTTCTCTGACTGATGGACGGACTGTCTAAATGACTGTCTGACTGTTGAAATGACTGTTTAAAGGACTGACTGACTGTTTAAAAGACTGACTGACTGTCTAAATAACTGTCTGACTGACTGTCTAAATAACTGTCTGACTGGCTGTCTAAATAACTGTCTGACTGTTGAAATGATTGTCTGATTGACGGACAGACTGTCTAAATGACTGTCTGACGAACTGTCTAAATGACTGACTGACTGTCTAAATTACTGTCTGACTGTCTAAATTACTGTCTGACTGACTTACGGACGGACTATCTAAATATTTGTCTGACTGATGGACGGACTGTCTAAATTACTGTCTGACTGACTTACGGACGGACTATCTAAATATTTGTCTGACTGATGGACGGACTGTCTAAATGACTGTCTGACTGTTGAAATGACTGTTTAAAGGACTGACTGACTGTCTAAATAACTGTCTGACTGACTGTCTAAATGACTGTCTGACTGACTGTCTAAATGATTGTCTGATTGACGGACAGACTGTCTAAATGACTGTCTGACGAACTGTCTAAATGACTGACTGACTGTCTAAATGACTGTCTGACGAACTGTCTAAATGACTGACTGTCTAAATGACTGCCTGATGAACTGTCTAAATGACTGACTGACTGTCTAAATGACTGTCTGATTGACTGACTGTCTGACTCTAAATGACTCTGACTGACTAACTAAATGACTGACTGGCTGTCTAAATGACTGTCTAACAGACTGAATGCCTAAATTACTTTCTGACTGACTGTTTGACTGTCTGGCTGACTGTCTAAATGACTGTGCACGTTCGAGCGGTTCACTTTTATCAAGTTTCCGTTAGTCAGTCAGACAATCATTTAGACAGATCCTGCAGCCATCACATGCATTGAGGGTGGTGGGTCTATTGTCAACCAATCATTAGGGTGTTTTTGTTTCACCCACGCCAACATGACAAAGGACGTGACTGAAACAGGAACCAACTTTTCCATGATTCATGTATAAAGTGTATATTTAAGTGATAATGCCTGAGAAGTCGATGTTTGGATGGGTGTTGTTAACGTGCCAATATATCCTCCAAACACCGGCTTCGAGGCCATTATCACTTTTACATAACAGGTTACCAACACATTCATATAATGATTGACATTTTAATTAAAAACTTTATTTTGATGAATTTATTTATACTTTCATCCTTCAATGAGATAAAGTCCAGATGCAAATCTAAGGTTGCTACCCAAGCCGTCTGGTCGTTCGTTCTTTCGGTTCGGTTGCCAGAGACGCGACCCAGTAGTTGAGTCTTTATGTTCTGTATGTTTTTGTTCTAAATGTTCCACTGCCATACTGGCTGGAAATGTTCTTATCCCTTGCTTGCTAGCTAACCAAAAACAGCTAACTCACAGTTATGTCAAACAGTACAGCCAGAATAACATCAAAGTAGCTGCAATTACATTTGTTTAAGCTCTTTTTAGTGACATTTATTTGGATACATCCATTGCAATGAGCTAATGGTAAGCTATTTCGCCTGGAATAGAAAATGTGCTCTCTCGTCAAGACACTGTTGTTCAGAGGAGCTGCAAAGACTGCAAACTAGCTGCTTTTTGTTTCGTTTTACCTGTTTTCCATTGACATTTCTCTGTATATATCCATAAAATGATGCCAGCTGATTCATGACTGAGAAAAGCTGCCTGCCTGCCTGTCTGTCTCGTCCTGACTCCTGACACGTTTAATACTATGGGACATCTGGAGATTGAATTTAACATTGAAATAATGTTGCAAATTTCAGAGAGACAGACAGCAAGGTTTATACAAATCTCCACTGTTGAAATCTAAATGTTAGTCCAAAAGACATGTGAGATAATGTTTAGATGCTTTTTATACTGGAGATCAAGTTTATAAATTGCCGGCTGGGCTAATGAGACAGTGGATGGCGCAGTCAGATGGAACAGAGTAAATAGGCATTTTAACGTCATAGCTTTGTCCGCTGGTAACTTGTGGAATAGACAACGTCTAGAATGTGGTTTTAACCAATCAGCATCCAGGATTAGAACCACCTGTTGTATAAGTACAATTGTATATATTTCGGGCTCTCTTTCACCAATTGATAGCACAATGTAAACACATATATTTACAGTTTGTGAGTGTGTGATATGGGGGTTGGAGAAATGTTTATCTCAACATTATGAAGAGCAACTTTTATAAACAATGGCAACACTGCCATGTTGTACTGAGCTTTGCTGTCCTAAAACCACATCCGTGTCTGACTCCAACTTCACTCCTCAACTTTCGTCTACAGTCGGTTGCTTTCACCTTACCACAAACGAGCCCACTTTCTGACTGACTGACTGTCTGACTGGCTGTCTGACTGGCTGACACTGTCTGTCTGTCTGTTTGTCTGTCTGACTTCACTGCTCAAGCTCACTCTGTATCCAATCAGTCTTGACCAGTGAGTCTGGCCCCATATTCGGAAAGCATCTCAGAGTAGGAGTGCTGATCTAGGATCAGTTCCTTCCAGTTTATGTTATCCTATTAATTATGATGGACAAACCGATTAGATTAGTAGTCCTATTGTGAGATCCATTCCAATGTATGTTATCCTATTAATTATGTTGGACAAACTGATCCTAGATCAGTAGTCCTACTCTGAGATCCTTTATGAATACGGTCCAGGTTTCTCCTCTATATATCTGTACATACATAACCGCATGTTGGACCACCAAGATGCAATAGGTAAACTTTTATCTTTGTCATTGTGTTCATTTGCTTCTTTCAAGATATCTGTAGATCAACACGTATGCTACATACTGTATTTTCAGAATCAATGTTTTAACCATAGTCAGTGGAAATGAGTGTAACTTATGTCTGGGACATATTATGGAGGAAGTTAGTTGATTGAAGTACATTAAGCATGATTCTAAAACATGTAACATGCAAAAAAGTGTTAAATTAAAAAGTTAATTTTAGTTTATTCCATACTAACCCTTTTTAATTCACTTTTGTGATTTTTAGGACAAAACCGGTGAAATGACTAATTTTAGAATTTATATTTTTCAAATGAAATGCATATTAAAAATAAACAGAATTTATCAAAAGAGCATGGTATGTTTTCTTAAATCTTTACGAAGCAATGTGTACATATTTGTTCAAATCCAGCACTGCCACTAGGAGTGGCATGTGGCCTAGTGGTTGGCCCATTGTGCCAGTAACTGAGAGGTTGCTGGTTTGAATCCCTGAGCTGACAAGGTACAAATCTGTTGTTCTGCTCCTGAACAAAGCAGTTAACCCACTGTTCCTAGGCCATCATAGTATTTACAAACTTGTTCTTCTCTGACTTGCCAAGTTAATTAAATAAATAAAAAAACACTAAAATTCAACAACTAGTCAGCAATGCCTTGATTAGATGAAACAGGTGTGTAAATGCTGGGCTGGAACAAAAACAGGCACTCAAGGATGGATTGAGAAAAAATACTTACATAACACTAATAGGATGTTAAACACCATACAATGCATACTGCACACTATACACCACACATACTAGTGCACACTATACACTACATACAGTAAAAGTGCACACTATACACTAAACTACATAGTAGTGTATATAAATCACTAGTGCATAACATGAACTACAATGCACTATATATTAGAGCATGTTCTACACTACACACGTGACAAATTTGATTTGATTCTGTAACCGTAAAAGCCTTGTTTTCATGCATGTTGACATTAGTTTGTTTTACTCACTAATTTAGCACACTCTGCCAACCCGGATGTCCTAGCCGTGTCTGAATCCTGGCTGAGGAAGACCACCAAAAACCCTGAAATGTCCATCCCTAACTAGAACATGTTTCGACAAGATAGATCTGCCAAAGGGGGCGGAGTTGCAATATACTGCAGAGATAGCCTGCAGAGTTTTGTCTTACTATCCAGGTCTTTGTCCAAACAATTTGAATTTCTACTTTTAAAAATTCACCTTTTCAGAAACAAGTCTCTCACCATTGCCGCTTGCTGTAGACCACTTTCTGCCCCCAGCTGTGCCCTGTACACCATATGTGAATTGATTACCCTCACCTATCTTCAGAGCTCGTGCTGTTAGGTGACCTAAACTGGGACATGCTTAACACCCCGGCCGTCTTAGAATCTAAGCTAGATGCCCTCAATCTCACACAAATTATCAATGAACCTAACCCTAACCCTAACAGGTACAACCCCAAATCCGTAAACATGGGCACCCTCATAGATATCATCCCCAACCTGCCCTCCAAATACACCTCTGCAGTCTAAAACCAGGATCTCAGTGATCACTGCCTCACTGCCTGCGTCCGTAATGGGTCTGCGGTCAAACGACCACCACTCATCAGCGTCAAACACTCCCTAAAACACTTCAGCGAGCAGGCCATTCTAATCGACCTGACCCGGGTATCCTGGTTGGATATTGACCTCATACCGTCAGTGGAGGATGCCTGGTTATTCTTAAAAAGTGCCTTCCTCAACATCTTAAATAAGCATACCATATTCAAAAAATGTAGAACCAGGAACAGAAAAAGGCCTTGGTTCAATCCAGACTTCACTGTTCATGACTAGCACAAAAACATCCTGTGGTGTACTACATTAGCATCAAATAGCCCCCATGATATTCAGCTATTAAGGGCAGTTAGGAACCAATATACACAGGCAGTTAGGAAAGCAAGGCTCGCTTTTTCAAACAGAAATGTTTATCTTGTAGCACAAACTCAAAAACATGCACTGCAAACTCCAAAAGTGCAAGTCCACTGCGCTGAGGCTAGGAAACACTGTCACCACCGATAAATCCTCAATAATTGAGAATTTCAATAAGCATTATTCTACGGTTGGCCTTTCCACCTGGCCACCCCAACCCCAGTCAACAGCACTGCACCCCCAACAGCAACTCGCCCAAGCCTTCCCCATGCTTTCCACCTGGCTACCCCAACCCCGGTCAACAGCACTGCACCCCCAACAGCAACTCGCCCAAGCCTTCCCCATGCTTTCCACCTGGCTACCCCAACCCCGGTCAACTACCCCTACCCCGGTCAACAGCACTGCACCCCCAACAGCAACTCGCCCAAGCCTTCCCCATGCTTTCCACCTGGCCACCCCTACCCGGGTCAACAGCACTGCACCCCCAACAGCAACTCGCCCAAGCCTTCCCCATGCTTTCCACCTGGCTACCCCGACCCCGGTCAACAGCACTGCACCCCCAACAGCAACTCGCCCAAGCCTTCCCCATGCTTTCCACCTGGCTACCCCAACCCCGGTCAAAAGCTTAAAGACAAGTTAACAAACATCACCAACCATTTCGAATCCCACCGTGCCTTCACCACTGTGCAATCTGGTTTCCGAGCTGGTCATGGGTGCACCTCAGCCACTGTCAAGGTACTAAACTATATCATAACCGGATAAGAGACAACATAAGAGACAATAGTGTGAGACAATACTGTGCAGCTGTTTTCATCGACCTGGCCAAGACTTTCGACTCTGTCAACCACCACATTCTTATCGGCAGACTCAACAGCCTTGGTTTCTCAAATGACTGCCTCGCCTGGTTCACCACCTACTTCTCAGATAGTTTAGTGTGTCGGAGGGCCTATTGTCCGGACCTCTGGCAGTCTCTATGGGTGTGCCACAGGGTTCCATCCTCAGGCCGACTCTCTTCTCTGTATACATCAATGATGTCACTCTTGCTGCTGGTGATTCTCTGATCCATCCTCCAGGTCACCTATAGGTCTTAGCTAGGTAAAGCCCAGCCTTATCTCAGCTCACTGGTCACCATAGCAGCACCCACCTGTAGCATGCGCTCCAGCAGGTATATTTCACTGGTCACCCCCAAAGGCAATTCCTCGTACGGCCGCCTTTCCTTCCAGTTCTCTGCTGCCAATGACTGGAACAAACTGCAAAAATCACTGAAGCTGGAGACTCATATCTCCCTCACTAGCTTTAAGCACCAGCAGCTCACCAGCAGCTCACAGATCACTGCACCTGTACACAGTCCATCTGTAAATAGCCCATCCAACTACCTCATCCTCATACTGTTATTTATTTTGCTCCTTTAAAACCCAGGATCTCTACATGCACTTGCACACTCATCTTCTGCACATCTATCACTCCAGTGATTAATTGCTATATTGTAATTATTTCGCCACTATGGCCTATTTATTGCCTTACCTCACATATCCTAACTCATTTGCACACACTGTATAGATACTTTTTCTATTGTGTTATTGACTGTATGTTTGTTTATTCCATGTGTAACTCTGTGTTGTTGTTTGTGTCGCGCTGCTTTGCTTTATCTTGGCCAGTTCGCAGTTGTAAATGAGAACTTGTTCTCAACTGGTCTACCTGGTTAAATATAGGTGAAAAAAACATTTTTGGGACATTTCTGATGCCATTTGGACATGGTTCACTGACTTTCAGCTTTGGAAGCGAACTTCCTTTGATCATATATTTCAACATCCTGATTTGGTACTTTCAATACTTATAAATGCCATTGTTACCTTCCAGTTTCTGTGTTGTTTGGGGTTTGTATATGTTTATATTTGGAAATGGCTTCCTGAAGTCCAAAGCACCTAATTGGTCCTTCAAGAGGTATTCTTTGGATATGCTTCACTGACTTTTGGGTTCGGAATCCAACTTCCTATGATCATATATTACAAAATGGACATAACATCCTGATTTGGTACTATCAATACTTATTTACGCAATTTGGACATTTCTTATGCCATTGGAGTTGGTTCAGTTACTTTTGGGTTCGGAAGCCACCTTCCAATGATCATATATGGCAAATGGACATAACATCTTCATTTGGTACTATAATTGCTTATATATGGCATTTTGAAATGGCTCACTGACTTTTGGGTTCAGAAGCCAACTTCCTATGATCATCAATGGCAAATGGACATAACATCTTAATTTGGTAGTATAATTGCTTATATATGGCATTTGGACATGGCTCACTGACTTTTGGGTCCAGAAGCCAACTTCCTATGATCATCAATGGCAAATGGACATAACATCTTAATTTGGTACTATAATTGCTTATATATGGCATTTTGAAATGGCTCACTGACTTTTGGGTTCAGAAGCCAACTTCCTATGATCATCAATGGCAAATGGACATAACATCCTGGTTTGGTACTTTCAATACTTATATATGCCATTTGGCCATTTCTTATGCCATTGGACATGGTTTACTTACTTTTGGGTTTGGAAGCCGACTTCCTATGATCCCTTATGGCAAATGGACATAACAACAATAATAATAGTTATATAATGAACATAACATCCTGATTTGGTACTTTCAATACTTATATATGCCATTTGGACATTTCTTATTCCATTTGGACATGGTTCACTGACTTGGTAGTTCTAACCTTAGATATGACTGGGAGAAGTGTCAAGAATAAGAATGCCTTGGTCCTCCTTTCTTTTTGAATACTTAAATATGCCATTTGGACATTTATTTTGCCATTTGGACATGCTTCACTGACCTTTTGGGTTCGAAAGCAAAGTTCCTATGATCATATATGGCAAATGGACATAACATCATGATTTGGTTCTTTCATTTACATTACATTTAAGTCATTTAGCAGACGCTCTTATCCAGAGCGACTTACAAATTGGTGCATTCACCTTATGACATCCAGTGGAACAGCCACTTTACAATAGTGCATCTAAATCTTTTAAGGGGGGAAGGGGTGAGAAGGATTACTTTATCCTATCCTAGGTATTCCTTAAAGAGGTGGGGTTTCAGGTGTCTCCGGAAGGTGGTGATTGACTCCGCTGTCCTGGCGTCGTGAGGGAGTTTGTTCCACCATTGGGGGGCCAGAGCAGCGAACAGTTTTGACTGGGCTGAGCGGGAACTGTACTTCCTCAGTGGTAGGGAGGCGAGCAGGCCAGAGGTGGATGAACGCAGTGCCCTTGTTTGGGTGTAGGGCCTGATCAGAGCCTGGAGGTACTGAGGTGCCATTCCCCTCACAGCTCCGTAGGCAAGCACCATGGTCTTGTAGCGGATGCGAGCTTCAACTGGAAGCCAGTGGAGAGAGCGGAGGAGCGGGGTGACGTGAGAGAACTTGGGAAGGTTGAACACCAGACGGGCTGCGGCGTTCTGGATGAGTTGTAGGGGTTTAATGGCACAGGCAGGGAGCCCAGCCAACAGCGAGTTGCAGTAATCCAGACGGGAGATGACAAGTGCCTGGATTAGGACCTGCGCCGCTTCCTGTGTGAGGCAGGGTCGTACTCTGCGGATGTTGTAGAGCATGAACCTACAGGAACGGGCCACCGCCTTGATGTTAGTTGAGAACGACAGGGTGTTGTCCAGGATCACGCCAATGTTCTTAGCGCTCTGGGAGGAGGACACAATAGAGTTGTCAACCGTGATGGCGAGATCATGGAACGGGCAGTCCTTCCCCGGGAGGAAGAGCAGCTCCGTCTTGCCGAGGTTCAGCTTGAGGTGGTGATCCGTCATCCACACTGATATGTCTGCCAGACATGCAGAGATGCGATTCGCCACCTGGTCATCAGAAGGGGGAAAGGAGAAGATTAATTGTGTCGTCTGCATAGCAATGATAGGAGAGACCATGTGAGGTTATGACAGAGCCAAGTGACTTGGTGTATAGCGAGAATAGGAGAGGGCCTAGAACAGAGCCCTGGGGGACACCAGTGGTGAGAGCGTGTGGTGAGGAGACAGATTCTCGCCACGCCACCTGGTAGGAGCGACCTGTCAGGTAGGACGCAATCCAAGCGTGGGCCGCGCCGGAGATGCCCAACTCGGAGAGGGTGGAGAGGAGGATCTGATGGTTCACAGTATCGAAGGCAGCCGATAGGTCTAGAAGGATGAGAGCAGAGGAGAGAGAGTTAGCTTTAGCGGTGCGGAGCGCCTCCGTGATACAGAGAAGAGCAGTCTCAGTTGAATGACTAGTCTTGAAACCTGACTGATTTGGATCAAGAAGGTCATTCTGAGAGAGATAGCGGGAGAGCTGGCCAAGGACGGCACGTTCAAGAGTTTTGGAGAGAAAAGAAAGAAGGGATACTGGTCTGTAGTTGTTGACATCGGAGGGATCGAGTGTAGGTTTTTTCAGAAGGGGTGCAACTCTCGCTCTCTTGAAGACGGAAGGGACGTAGCCAGCGGTCAGGGATGAGTTGATGAGCGAGGTGAGGTAAGGGAGAAGGTCTCCGGAAATGGTCTGGAGAAGAGAGGAGGGGATAGGGTCAAGCGGGCAGGTTGTTGGGCGGCCGGCCGTCACAAGACGCGAGATTTCATCTGGAGAGAGAGGGGAGAAAGAGGTCAGAGCACAGGGTAGGGCAGTGTGAGCAGAACCAGCGGTGCCGTTTGACTTAGCAAACGAGGATCGGATGTCGTCGACCTTCTTTTCAAAATGGTTGACGAAGTCATCTGCAGAGAGGGAGGAGGGGGGAGGATTCAGGAGGGAGGAGAAGGTGGCAAAGAGCTTCCTAGGGTTAGAGGCAGATGCTTGGAATTTAGAGTGGTAGAAAGTGGCTTTAGCAGCAGAGACAGAGGAGGAAGATTTAGAGAGGAGGGAGTGAAAGGATGCCAGGTCCGCAGGGAGGCAAGTTTTCGTCCATTTCCGCTTGGCTGCCCGGTATATATGCCATTTGGACATTTCTTATGCCATTTGGACATGCTTCACTAACATACCTTAAGGGAAGATTTCTGCAGTTGCTGTATGGTTAGTGAGAAAGTCCATATTGCAAATGTACGGTCCCTTACTAGACGTCCGAACACGTTTGTAAAATTTGCGGACGGCGTCGGGCCGAGCGGCAGGGCCGGACCTACCGGGAAGTCATCAAATGAACATTGTCGGACATTCGGTTTCCGTTTTACAAAAATAATCATGTTTTGGTCATTTTTCCGCTGTTCCGGAAAATCCCACAAGAGGGCATAAGCAATCATATTGCTATTGGACAAAACATCACGATTCACGACGGGGCCTTATCTCGAAAACTGAAAATATTTCAAAGCCGAAACTTGGTGATCGTAGGTTTGGCATAATGGGCAGTTGGCGCCGAACAAGATGGCGTCTAGGCCTCAACGGTTTTTGAGTTATGGCCATTTATCTGGGATTAAAGGTCCATAATGAAAATAGAGAAATTATTTTTCCACTTCACGTCAAAGTCAAGGAGCCTCCGGTGTCAATAAAAAAAGAACCAGCCATTTATCTATCGTCATTTAAGAGAAATCGTACGATGACAGATTGGTGATGTTCACGGATAGGTGGGTTTTTTTTCAACGGTTACAGATCCAGTTGCAGGGTGTTCTTACGAATCTTTTTAGTGTGCTGCGGAGCTCTGCGAGATTTCTGTGATTTTCTATGATTTTCTGAAATAACACACACTCACTAAACCCTCTGTAAATAACTCAGTTCTTAACGTAAAGACTTAAAACTCAGGATTCTGTAAAGGCATACCCCAATCAGGATATGAGTTTATGTATAGCTTCCTGTGCCAACCGGAAGTGCCTTAAATGGTGTCACAGTGGCAGTTTCCAAGGGTTAAAAAGGTCAGATCTTTTCAAAACTTCATATGTGTGATTAGGCAACCCCCATAAACTGTAAGTCAGTCATTTCTCCCAACAGATGTCAAAGAAAAGCTCTCTCTCACACACACACAGAAACACACACACAGCAAGGATGGAGTGACAACGTGCGGTGCTTAAAGACACACAAAGCCTACAATGGCATTTCCATATTCTCTAGGCCGTGCCGAGTTCAACGAGATGCCCCGCTTGACCGTAGCTCGCTCGGTCTAAGCACAGCGACCATTAGAAAAGTAGGCCCAAAATGAAGGCTGGCCCTCAATGTCATTTGCTTTTGGGTGACAGTGAGAGAACCGTTAGGGTGAGAAGCACAATTCGACCTCAGGTACGTTCCTAAGGTCCTCCCGATCTGCGCAAGCCTAACCTTGACCGTGTGGCATTAACCCTTACCAGTTAAAAGAAGGTGTTTACATCAAACAGTTTGCATTGACTTCTCTCCCCATAGGAATACATTGCCTGCACCCCTAAATTCAACCTGAAGCCTATGTGGGTTAGGCCACTATGAGGTCTACCTGTGTTGATTCTAAGCTTCCTGGACCAACCGGAAGTGGTTAAAATCACCCTAAAAGAGTTTATCCATACCCTGCCTGCAGTTTGATAGACATAGTGCATTCAACCCTGTGTAAATCAGTCAATTCTTAACGTAAGGACTTAAAACTCAGGATTCGGTAAAAGCATACCCCAATGAGGATTCCTGTGCCAACCGGAAGTGCCATAATTGGTGTCTCTTGGGCTGTTTCGAGGGGTTAAAAAAGTCAGATCTTTCCAAAACTTCATATATGTGATTAGGCAACCCCCATGAACTGTAAATCAGTCATTTTTCCCGTAAAATTTCAAAGGAAAACTAAATCACACACACACATAGCTTGGAAGTAGGGACCCATTGGGGTGCGTAGAGACATACACTGCCTGCATTAGTTAACCTTGTTGGAACCGGTCGATGGTGCGTGGCTCTAGAAGGTTCTCGGACCGAAAAACAGCCTCGTACATTTGCAATGACTTCAATTCATTTAGACCATTACGAAAATGACGACATTTAGAAAAGTCTCAGAGACACAAGACTAGGTGCATTGCGACCGTCTCGGCCCATAGAGACGGAACCCAACGTTTCTGTCCGATAGCTCATTCAAGGACCCCGTAGCAAGTCATGTAAAAAAAGTGGATTTTCAGCACCAATTAGGGTTTTGCTCGGACACCGAATGACCAATCGAGCCAAAACTTGGGATTCGGGGTCACCTCAGCTAGGCCTACACATAACATAAGAAATGGACCCGCAGCTAGAACATAACTACGTGTTTTATTTTTTTTAATGGTTTGAACCGAAGGCGTTGTGAATTTTGGGCCAGCTCTGAAGTATGTGATAGTTGGCTCCTAAACGAGTTGGAAAAAGTGGGTCAGTTTGTATCAGTTTGGTGTCAGAATGATATCTAATTGACTGATGGACGGTGACTTGCTGGTGACTCTTGTCCAGTTGCAATATGTTTAAACAGTGAGGTACCATCACCAAAGTGACATTCTGAAATCAACCCTAACGAGCCATTGAGATGAACCAGAATCACTGCCTAGCCATCCCGAGTTCATCGGGCCAGTCAATTTCACATTCCTGCAGGATTTTTATAGCATGACAAATTCTGATGGTACCTGCCCATTGAACCATATTGCAAATGCACAGTGACTTTGCAAAAGTAAGAAAACATAAACAAATGGACATGATGAAATCAACACAACGAGTGATGGAAAGGAACAACTATCACTGCCAGGCCATCCTGTGTTCATCAGGCCAGTCAATTTAGCATTTCTGCAGGATTTTTGAGCATGTCAAATTTCATATGGGAAATGCCCATTGAACCATATTGCAAATGCACGTGCACTTGCAATATGATTCAACAGTGAAAAAACATCACAAAATGGACATGATGAAGTCAACACAACGAGCGATGGAAAGGAGCAACTATCACTGCCAGGCCATCCTGTGTTCATCAGGCCAGACAATTTAGCATTTCTGCAGGATTTTTATAGCATGACAAATTCGTGATGGTACATGCCCATTGAACCATATTGCAAATGCACAGTGACTTTGCAAAAGTAAGAAAACAAACAAATAGACATAATGAAATCACCATATTTTTATTTTTAGGTTACCAGGTGCCTATTTCAAATCACCAGTTGCACGGATGTATAAGGGCGCCCATGGATAGAGGGCCGTAGTAGGGTACTCCCATAGCGGGCATGGACAATAGGAGTCCCGGTAAATGCATTTACAACCATATTTTTTATTTTTGGGTTACCAGGTGTCTATTTTCAATCACCAGTTGCACAAAAATGCACGTGCATTTGCAATATGATTCTATAGTGAAAAAACATCACCAAATGGACATGATGAAATCAACACAACGAGTGATGGAAAGGAGCAACTATCACTGCCAGGCCATCCTGTGTTCATCAGGCCAGTCAATTTAGCATTTCTGCAGGATTTTTGAGCATGACAAATTCGTGATGGTACATGCCCATTGAACCATATTGCAAATGCACAGTGACTTTGCAAAAGTAAGAAAACATAAACAAATGGACATAATGAAATCACCATATTTCTATTTTTAGGTTACCAGGTGCCTATTTTCAATCACCAGTTGCACAACAATGCACGTGCATTTGCAATATGATTCTATAATGACATCACCAAATGGACATGATGAAATCAACACAACGAGTGATGGAAAGGAACAACTATCACTGCCAGGCCATCCTGTGTTCATCAGGCCAGTCAATTTAGCATTTTTGAGCATGTCAAATTTCTTACGGTAAATACCCATTGAAACATATGGTAAATGCACGTGCATTTGCAATATGATTCTATAGTGAAAAAAACATCACCAAATGGACATGATGAAATCAACACAACGAGTGATGGAAAGGAACAACTATCACTGCCCGGCCATCCCGAGTTCATCAGGCCAGTCAATTTTGCATTTCTGCAGGATTTTTGAGCATGTCAAATTTCTTATGGCATTTGGCCCCAAAAAAGTGACTTTTGACTTTGACTTTTGACTTCCTATGAAATCATACTGTAAATGGACAAATCATATTCCTTATGCACAAGTAAAAAAAAAGATTATGATAATAAAATACAACTAAAGTATGTTGATACAGTTCTTATACGTCTGTAATTGACACAACATTTTAAAGAATTTCGAAAAACGGTCCAGAAAGCACTTTTTTAAGGGTGTATGAAGTTTTTTACAAAATTTTGACATTTTTGACTTTTGACTTTTGACTTCCTATGAAATCATATTGAAAATGGACAAAACATATTACTTATGCGCATGTAAAAAAAAATATATATATATGATAATAAAATTGGACAAAAGTATATTCATACAGTTCTTACACATGTGTAATTGACAAAAAAATCGAAAGAATTTCGAAAAACGGTTCAGAAAGCACTTTTTTAAGGGGTGATACGTTTTTGACAAAAAAATATTTTTTTCAAAATTTTGCTTTTGGAAGTTGACTTGGGTTACATTTCCAATATGAAAAACCATGGTGGAGTGGATTCGCCACCTGTTTAATTTTTAAAGTGTTACAACTGGCAATTGCCATATGGCATTTGCAATACACTTTGCATGAATCAACGCCGAATTGGGTGGTATTGGACAATGTGTATATGGTTTGTCCGATGCCATTGACTTCCCATTCATTTTTGTCCAATACAGGGGGGTATTCCCTTACATTTGGGATCGTAAGCCGACTTCCTATGATCATGTATGGCAAATGGACATAACATCCTGATTTGGTCATTTCAACACTTAAATATGCCATTTGGACAGTTCTTAGGCCATTTGGACATGGTTCACTGACTTTGGGTTCGGAAACTGACTTTCTATGATTATATATGGCAAATGGATACAACATACAACATACATTCCTTTTTATGGACAAACTCAATCAAATATATATATATATTTTTTAAATTAACAAAATTTTGAATGGTCCAAAAAGCACTTTTTATGAGGTTATAAAATGTATGATTTTTGGGGGGATTTTGAAAATTTCACCATTGGGACCTTACTTTGTGACCATTTCCCATATGGAAATCTATGGTGGAGCGTGATCGCCCCTATGGGATTTTTGGTTTCTTACACTTGGCATTTGTAATGTTCCGGTTGCAATATGGTTTTGATGAACTGCCGCCCATTTGAGTGGTATTTGCGATTGTGTACGTGATTCGCCCAATGCCAATAAGATGCCATTCATTTTTGTTCATTTCATGAGGTTCTTCCCTTACGGGATGGAGCGGTCTGTGGGAGAATGCTGATTGAGCTTCAAAGGGATCAGCCCACCTCATCAGGATCTGGTTTTGGTCCTTCAAGAGAGTCAGACCATCAGCTGTTTTCATGGAGGTGATGGAAAGACTTCTAGGGCCATAGATAGGTTTAGTTAAGTTGTAGAAATTATGCATGTCATTTTGGTCGGCATAAATGTGGAATTCCTGTGCCATATTCGTCCACCATTCGTTGTGCAGAGCACGCAATGTGGTTTGCACTTCCTTGCGCGATGCACGCCATTGCTTGCGAAGGGTATCAGATGGGGGCTGTTGAGATTAGCCCTGTGCGCTTTGTGCATATTGTCCAGTAAGGTTGTTATGGTGTCAGAGTTCTCATCGAACCAGTCTTTGTTTCCGAGCTCTACAGCCAATGGAGTTAGCCTCTTCCTGATAGATGCCCACTTCTGGTCCATGGGGTCCTCTGTGCTCAGAAGAGCCTCAGTCTCCCTCAGCCTTTCAGCGAGAGAGTGACGGAACTCACCCTTACCGCAGCTTTCTCAAGCCGGATACAGTACAGGTGCCTCTCACTGGACTTCAGCAAGCGTTGCTGGGGACGTATTCTCACCTGGAGTTTAGCCAGTACCAAACAGTGATCTGTCCAGCATTCAGTACCCCCTAGTACCACACCGTGATCTCTCCAGCATTCAGTACCCCCTAGTACCACACCGTGATCTCTCCAGCATTCAGTAACCCCCAGTACCACACAGTGATCTGTCCAGCATTCAGTACCTCCCAGTACCACACAGTGATCTGTCCAGCATTCTGCACCCCCCAGTACCACACAGTGATCTGTCCAGCATTCAGTACCCCCCAGTACCACACAGTGATCTGTCCAGCATTCAGTACCCCCTAGTACCACACCGTGATCTCTCCAGCATTCAGTACCCCCTAGTACCACACCGTGATCTCTCCAGCATTCAGTAACCCCCAGTACCACACAGTGATCTGTCCAGCATTCAGTACCTCCCAGTACCACACAGTGATCTGTCCAGCATTCTGCACCCCCCAGTACCACACAGTGATCTGTCCAGCATTCAGTACCCCCCAGTACCACACAGTGATCTGTCCAGCATTCAGTACCCGCCAGTACCACACAGTGATCTGTCCAGCATTCAGTACCCCCCAGTACCACACAGTGATCTGTCCAGCATTCAGTACCTCCCAGTACCACACAGTGATCTGTCCAGCATTCAGTACCCCCCAGTACCACACAGTGATCTGTCCAGCATTCTGCACCCCCCAGTACCACACAGTGATCTGTCCAGCATTCTGCACCCCCCAGTACCACACAGTGATCTGTCCAGCATTCTGCACCCCCCAGTACCACACAGTGATCTGTCCAGCATTCAGTAACCCCCAGTACCACACAGTGATCTGTCCAGCATTCTGCACCCCCCAGTACCACGTAGTCAATCAGGGGCCAGTGTTTGGAGCGTGGGGGCATCCATGATGTAGTCAATCAGGGGCCAGTGTTTGGAGCGTGGGGGCATCTATGATGTAGTCAATCAGGGGCCAGTGTTTGGAGCGTGGGGGCATCCATGATGTAGTCAATCAGGGGCCAGTGTTTGGAGCGTGGGGGCATCCATGATGTAGTCAATCAGGGGCCAGTGTTTGGAGCATCCATGATGTAGTCAATCAGGGGCCAGTGTTTGGAGCGTGGGGGCATCCATGATGTAGTCAATCAGGGGCCAGTGTTTGGAGCGTGGGGGCATCCATGATGTAGTCAATCAGGGGCCAGTGTTTGGAGCGTGGGGGCATCCATGATGTAGTCAATCAGGGGCCAGTGTTTGCAGCGTGGGGGCATCTATGACGTAGTCAATCAGGGGCCAGTGTTTGGAGCGTGGGGGGCATCTATGATGTAGCCAATCAGGGGCCAGTGTTTGGAGCGTGGGGGCATCCATGATGTAGTCAATCAGGGGCCAGTGTTTGGAGCGTGGGGGCATCTATGATGTAGTCAATCAGGGGCCAGTGTTTGGAGCGTGGGGGCATCTATGATGTAGTCAATCAGGGGCCAGTGTTTGGAGCGTGGGGGCATCTATGATGTAGTCAATCAGGGGCCAGTGTTTGCAGCGTGGGGGGCATCCATGACGTAGTCAATCAGGGGCCAGTGTTTGGAGCGTGGGGGCATCCATGATGTAGTCAATCAGGGGCCAGTGTTTGCAGCGTGGGGGGCATCCATGACGTAGTCAATCAGGGGCCAGTGTTTGGAGCGTGGGGGCATCTATGATGTAGTCAATCAGGGGCCAGTGTTTGCAGCGTGGGGGGCATCCATGACGTAGTCAATCAGGGGCCAGTGTTTGGAGCGTGGGGGCATCCATGACGTAGTCAATCAGGGGCCAGTGTTTGGAGCGTGGGGGCATCTATGATGTAGTCAATCAGGGGCCAGTGTTTGCAGCGTGGGGGGCATCCATGACGTAGTCAATCAGGGGCCAGTGTTTGGAGCATCTATGATGTAGTCAATCAGGGGCCAGTGTTTGCAGCGTGGGGGGCATCCATGACGTAGTCAATCAGGGGCCAGTGTTTGGAACGTGGGGGCATCCATGATGTAGTCAATCAGGGGCCAGTGTTTGGAGCGTGGGGGCATCTATGATGTAGTCAATCAGGGGCCAGTGTTTGGAGCGTGGGGGCATCCATGATGTAGTCAATCAGGGGCCAGTGTTTGGAGCATCCATGATGTAGTCAATCAGGGGCCAGTGTTTGCAGCGTGGGGGCATCTATGACGTAGTCAATCAGGGGCCAGTGTTTGCAGCGTGGGGGCATCTATGATGTAGTCAATCAGGGGCCAGTGTTTGGAGCGTGGGGGCATCCATGATGTAGTCAATCAGGGGCCAGTGTTTGCAGCGTGGGGGCATCTATGACGTAGTCAATCAGGGGCCAGTGTTTGGAGCGTGGGGGCATCTATGATGTAGTCAATCAGGGGCCAGTGTTTGGAGCGTGGGGGCATCTATGATGTAGTCAATCAGGGGCCAGTGTTTGGAGCGTGGGGGCATCTATGATGTAGTCAATCAGGGGCCAGTGTTTGGAGCATCTATGATGTAGTCAATCAGGGGCCAGTGTTTGGAGCGTGGGGGCATCCATGATGTTTTATATTTGTTCTTCAGCTGGAACAAGGTGTTAGTGATGAGAGATCGTGATCAACACAGAGTTAGCAGGCTCATGTCATTCTCATTGACCTGGCCAATACCATGCCTACCCAGCACTCCACTCCATATTCTATTGTTCTGTCTCACCCTAGCAATGAAGTCACCCAGCAAAAAGAGCTTCTCCTTCCAGGGGATGTGGTGAAGGCCCTCATCTAGTGACTGGTAGAAACAGTCCTTTGCCTCATTTTCAGATGGTAACATTGGTGCGTATGCACTGAGAAGAGTAGCATAACGCATCTTGGTTTGGGGGATACGGAGAGACATGAGTCTTTCACTTATGCCGACAGGTGTTTCTGTGAGGCTGGCTAGAAAGCTGTTCTTAATTGCCAGTCCCACACCGTCCTGATGTTATCCACCTGACGGGAACCTTTCCAGAAGATGTAACCTTCTATCTCGTCTATCAGGGAACCTTCATCCAGGAACCTGGTCCCACTCAGGGCAGCAATGTCAATGTTGTAGCGCCTTAGTTCTGTAGCAATCAAAGCTGTTCTCTGATGGGGTCTATCACTATTATCGTCAGTGTCCAAAAGAGTTCTGATGTTCCATGTTGCCAGTTTCAGGTGAATTATTTACTTTCAAATTTTTTCACTGCTGAGTGGAACTCTTGATAGGTGCGGTAGCCTAACCCTACCTCGCACAGCCAGAACACTCTTTTTCACTCAGGGTGTCCTCGCCTAGCCCATGTCCTACCAGACTAACCCACAAGGATGCGGGACAGTGGTTGATGGCTACCCAATTCACCACAAGGGCTAGCAGGCGGCAGCAAGCTGTAAGCAAAGTATGCAAGCACGTGCAACTAACCTCTACAAAGGCACTACTGCACCAGACACATCACATGCACCCTGCGGATGCCAGCCGACACATACTATACACTACACACTAGTGCACACTATTTACGAAACTACACTATACACTAGTGCATACTATACACTTCATACTGGTAAATACTATACTCTACACAACACTACTTATTTGTGCATTCTATACACTACACTAGAATATATACTAGTGCATGCTATTTACTAAACTACACTGCATACTATACACTACACTAGAATACATACTAGTGCATACTATTTACTAAACTACACTGGATACTATACACTACACTAGAATACATACTAGTGCATACTATTTACTAAACTACACTGCATGCTATACACTACACTAGAATACAAGTGTTGTCTCTTTCCCTTTAACTCTCCATCATTTTGTAACAAGAGTCATACTTTTGTAACCTTTCATTTTGTGTCAGTCCACTAGGGACCTGTAATTTTGTGTTAGTCCACTAGGGACCTGTAATATTGTGTTAGTCCACTAGGGACCTGTCATATTGTGTTAGTCCACTAGGGATCTGTCATATTGTGTTAGTCCACTAGGAACCTGTCATATTGTGTTAGTCCACTAGGGACCTGTCATATTGTGTTAGTCCACTAGGGACCTGTCATTTTGTGTCAGTCCACTAGGGACCAGTAATATTGTGTTAGTCCACTAGGGACCTGTCATATTGTGTTAGTCCACTAGGGACCTGTCATATTGTGTTAGTCCACTAGGGACCTGTCATTT
Organism: Oncorhynchus keta; assembly: GCF_023373465.1. Lineage (NCBI taxonomy): Eukaryota > Metazoa > Chordata > Actinopteri > Salmoniformes > Salmonidae > Oncorhynchus > Oncorhynchus keta. The sequence continues at coordinate 1,162,879 of NC_068434.1, forward strand.
TGTGTCAGTCCACTGGGGACCTGTCATTTTGTGTTAATCCACGAGGGACCTGTCATATTGTGTTAGTCCACTAGGGACCTGTCATATTGTGTTAGTCCACTAGGGACCTGTCATATTGTGTTAGTCCAATAGGAACCTGTCATTTTGTGTTAGTCCACTAGGGACCTGTCATTTTGTGTTAATCCACGAGGGACCTGTCATATTGTGTTAGTCCACTAGGGATCTGTCATATTGTGTTAGTCCACTAGGGATCTGTCATATTGTGTTAGTCCACTAGGGTAATTGAAGTAATATGTCCATGTAGGTACAGCTATTAAAGTAACTGCATGGATAATAAGAGAGTAGCAGCAGCATAAAAGAGAGGGGAGCAATGCAAATAGTCTGGGTAGACATTTGATTAGATGTTCAGGAGTCTCATGGCTTGGGGGTAGAACCTGTTTAGAAGCATCTTGGACCTAGACTTGGCGCCCCGGAACAGCGAGCGGTAGTAGAGAGAACAGTCTATGACTAGGGTGACTCGAGTCTTTGACCATTTTTAGGGCCTTCCTCTGACACCACCTGGTATAGAGGTCCTGGATGGCAGGGAGCTTGGCCCCAGTGATGTACTGGGCAGTACGCACTACCCTCTGCAGTGACTTGCGGTCGGAGGCCGAGCAGTGATGCAACCTGTCAGGATGCTCTCGAAGGTGCAGCTGTGGAACTTTTTGAGGATCTGATGATCCATGGCAAATCTTTTCAGTCTCCTGAGGGGGAATAGGTTTTGTCGTGCCCTCTTCACGACTGTCTTGGTGTGCCTGGACCATGTTAGTTTGTTGGACACCAAGGCACTTGAAGATCTCAACGTGCTCCACTACAGCCCTGTCGATGAGAATGGGGACGTTCTCGGTCCTCCTTTTCCTGTAGTCCACAATCATCTCCTTTGTCTTGATCACATTGAGGGAAAGGCTGTTGTCCTGGCACCACACGGCCAGATCTCTGACCTCCCTATAGGCTGTCTCGTCGCTGTCGGTGGCCTACCACTGTTGTCATCGGAAGACTTAATGATGGTGTTGTAGGTGTGCCTGGCCGTGCATTCATGAGTGAGCAAGGAATACAGGAGGAGACTGACCACACACCCGAGGGGGCCCCATGTTGAGGATCAGCGTGGCGGATGTGTTGTTACCTACCCTTACCAGCTGGGGTCGGGATCCAGTTGCAGAGAAAGGTGTCTAGTCCCAGGGCCCTAGCTTACTGATGAGCTTTGAGGTCACTATGGTGTTGAACGCTGAGCTGTAGTCAATGAACAGCATTCTCACATAGGTGTTCCTTTGTCCAGGTGGGAAAGGGTAATGTGGAGTGCACTAGAGATTGTATCATCTGTGGATCTGTTGGGCCGGTATGCAAATTGGAGTTGGTCTACAGTTTCTGGGATAATGATGTTGATGTGAGCCATGACCAGCCTTTCAAAGCATTTCATGGCTACAGATGTGAGTGCTATGGGTCGTTTGTCATTTAGGCAGGTTATCTTAGTGTTCTTGGGCACAGGGACTATGGTGGTCTGCTTGAAGCATGTTGGTATTACAGACTCAATCAGGGACATGTCAGTGGAGACACTTCCAGTTGTTCCGCGCATGCTTAGAGTACACGTCCTGGTAATCCGTCTGGTCCTGTGGCCTTGTGAATGTTGACCTGTTTAATGGTCTTACTCACGTCGTCCGTAACAGCTGATGCTCTCATACATGTTTCAGTGTTACTTGCCTCAATGCGAGCATAGAAGTTATTTAGCTTGTCTGGTAGGCTCGTATCACTGGGCAGCTCACTGCTGTGCTTCCCTAGTCTGTAATAGTTTGCAAGCCCTGTCACATCCGACAAACAATGGAGCCAATGTTGTACGATTCGATCTTAGTCCTGTATTGAAGCTTTGCCTGTTAAATAGTACCCGCAAAAACACCAGTCTCAACGTCAACAGTGAAGAGGCGACTCAGGGATGCTGGCCTTGGGTACTATTTAATAATGAAGTTGAAGTTGAAGACTTGTGAGGAGTCTGTTTTTCAAACTAGACACTAATTTAGTTCTCCTCTTGCTCAGTTGTGCACCGGGGCCTCCCACTCTTTCTATTCTGGTTAGAGACAGTTTGCACTGTTCTGTGGGAGTAGTACACAGTGTTGTACAATATCTTTAGTTTCTTGGCAATTTCCAGCATGGAATAGCCTTAATTTCTCAGAACAAGAATAGACTTACGAGTTTCAAAAGAAAGTTATTTGTTTCTAGCCATTTTGAGCCTGTAATCGAACCCACAAATACTGATGCTCAAGATACACAACTAGTCTAAAGAAGGCCAGTTTTATTGCTTCTTCAATCAGGACAACAGTTTTCAGCTGTGCTAACATCATTTCAAAAGGGGTTTCCTAATGATTAATTAGCCTTTTAAAATGATAAACTTGGATTAGCTAACACAACATGCCATTGGAACAGAGGAGTGATGGTTGCTGATAAATGGTGTAGATATTCCATAAAAAATCTGCTATTTCCAGCTACAATAGTCATTTACAAAATTAACAATGTTGACAAATGTGCTCTACTTTCAAAAACAAGGATGTTTCTAAGTCACACTACTGTTCAAAAGTTTGGGGTATGTTATGAAAATAGCAGTATATTACATGCATGTCATGAAGCTAATAGTACATTAAATGTATGTCTTGAAACTAACTGTTCATGTCATGAAGCTAACGGTGCATTATTGTTAATGAAGCTAACAGTACTGCATGTTTGTCATGAAGCTAACGGTGCATTATTGTTAATGAAGCTAACAGTACTGCATGTTTGTCATGAAGCTAATGGCATGCGTACAGTGCATTCAGAAGGTATTCAGTCCCCTTGACATTTTCCACATTTTATTCTAAAATGGATTACATTTTTTTCCCCTCAATCAACACACAATGTCCCATAATGAAAAAGCAAATAGGGGTTTAGACATTTTAGCAAATTCAATAAAAAACAACAAAAACACCTTTATTTACATACAGTCTGCATTCAGACGCTCTGCTATGAGACTCGAAATTGAGCTCAGGTGCATCCAGTTTCCATTGATCATCCTTGAGATGTTTCTACAACTTGGAGTCCACCTGTGGTAAATTTAACTGATTGGACACGATTTGGAAAGGCTCACACCTGTCTATATAAGGGCCCACAGTTGACAGTGCATGGCAGAGCAAAAATCAAGCCATGAGGTCGAAAGAATTGTACGAAGAGCTCTGAGACAGGATTGTGTAGAGGCACAGATCTGGGGAAGAGTACCGAAACATTTCTGCAGCATTGAAGGTCCCCAAGAACACAGTGGCCTCCATCATTCTTAAATAGAAGATTTTTGGAACCACCAAGACTCTTACTAGAGCTGGCCGCCCAACCAAATTGAGAAATTGGTTGAGAAGGGCCTTGGTCAGGGAGGTGACCAAGAATCCGATGGTCACGCAGACAGAGCTCCAGAGTTCCTCTGTGGAGATGAGAGAACCGTCCAGAAGGACAATCATCTCTGCAGCACTCCTCTTGAAAAAGGTTATCCAGACAGATGGCCATCGCGATAAGTGTGTCCAAGGATAGGTTGTCTTTTCAAGTACGCCAACTCAGTCTGGACCTCTTCTCGTAATCCTCTTCTGAATAGGGTGCAGAGCATTCCATCCACTGGATGCTGCCACTGTAAAAAAATGTGAGCGCGTACTCCACCATCGTTTGTCCATCCTGCTGTAGTTGTAGTAGGAACCCAGGTTCTCCTCTCCTCTCTCCCATATGGCAGTAGCCAACTCCAATGCCCGTCGAGTCAGCAAGGAAATAACTGTGGTAACCTTGGACCTCTTGGTTGTGTGGGCTCCCATCTGATGAGCGAAATAGAGGGGGCACTGGAATAGGACGCCACAGCATTTGGATGGAGTCCCGTCGTATTTGTCCGGGAGGCACAGTTGGATTGTTGGATGGGCTGGGATGCTCGCTGGGTCAACTTTTGGTAGAGCATCCTCTGCTTGTTGGAGTTGACTCCCCTCGGGGAATGTTGAGATGTTGAAGAACTCAGAGAACCTCATCCATAGCCGCAGTTGTGTCAGCTGGTCATGGTGTTGGCGAAGATGTCCCTGTTCGTTGACCATCTGAGAGATGTCCTGATTAACTGCTGGTTCTATTTGGTGCGGAAGTATTCTGTTACATTTACGCAGGGAGTCAGGAAACAGGTGCAGTTTGTGAGTTTAATAATAATGAACATAGAACGATACAAATTTAGGGAATCGTCGGGCAAGGAAACATAACCAATACTGTCTGAAGAGTGATGCTAGGGAGTTCTAGATAAAGGGGGAGTAATCAGTGTAGTGATAGAGTCCAGGTGTGCCTCGCAATGGGTTGCTGGTGTGGTAATGAGGGTTGCCAGGTGTGGTAATGAGGGTTGCCAGGTCTGGTAATGAGGGTTGCCAGGTGTGCGTAATGAGGGTTGCCAGGTGTGGTAATGAGGGTTGCTGGTGTGGTAATGAGGGTTGCTGGTGTGGTAATGAGGGTTGCCAGATGTGGTAATGAGGGTTGCCAGGTGTGGTAATGAGGGTTGCTGGTGTGGTAATGAGGGTTGCCAGGTGTGGTAATGAGGGTTGCCAGGTGTGGTAATGAGGGTTGCTGGTGTGGTAATGAGGGTTGCCAGGTGTGGTAATGAGGGTTGCCAGGTGTGCGTAATGATGGATCCCAATACCAGTGGTTAGTAGACTGGCGTCGTCAAACACCAGAGAGGACGCCACGGCACGGAGTAGACACTTATTATGGAAGCCCCTGATAATTATTTCTCACTCTTTACATTCTTCTTTTGTTTCTCGTTGTAAGGGACTGTACATTATTTGTAATAAGGGGTGTATGGAGAAAATCGGGTCTCTCAGAAATGAAAATGGATGACCTTTATATAAAGCCTACATAGCCCAAGGTTTTGATTCATGAGGAAATTAACGCTATTATGTGGCCGATGGTCATTCCAGAACAACTTAGGTAATAGACCTAGTGTCTGGTTATCAAGTGTTGATTTTTTGTGGATAGAAAAAAATGTGATCTGAGAAAAGTCTAGGTGAAATTACAGTATATCGGTAGCTCTACCATTTTAAACCACTAGAGGGCAGCCGTGTGTAGTGTTTAACTCCATCCACAGTATTGTAAGCATTGCATACTTGGCTCCAGCAGGCTATTTAATAAAAATGTATTTCACCTTTATTTAACCAGGTAAGCCAGTTGAGAACAAGTTCTCATTTACAACTGCGACCTGGCCAAGATAAAGCAAAGCAGTGCAACCAAAACAACAACACAGAGTTACACATGGGATAAACAAACATACAGTCAATAACACAATAGAACATCTGTATACACTGTATGCAAATGAGGCAAGGAGGTCAGGCAATAAATAGGCCAATAGTGCCGAAGTAATTTAGCATTTACACTGGAGTGATAGATGTGCAGAGGAGGATGTGCAAGTAGATTAATGCAAATAATGGTGTGCAAAAGAGCAGAAAAACAAAAGCAAATATGAGGGAATCTCCCAAATTACAAGTAGCTCCATTAACAGCCTGTTCAATGTCCACCTGCTGCTTGCTTGCCATAACCGTGCCTGCCACCTGCCTACCTGTATACCTGTCTGTCGGTCTGTCTGCCAGGCTCCTTTTCTGCCTATACCTCTCTGCCTCCCTTTCTGGCTATAACTTTCTGCCTACCAGTATACCTGCCAGCCTGTCTGCCTGCCTACCTGTATACCTGCCTGTCTGTCTGCCTGCCTACCTGTATACCTGCCTGTCTGTCTGCCTGCCTACCTGTATACCTGCCTGTCTGTCTGCCTGCCTACCTGTATACCTGCCTGTCTGTCTGCCTGCCTACCTGTATACCTGCCTGTCTGTCTGCCTGCCTACCTGTATACCTGCCTGTCTGTCTGCCTGCATACCTGTATACCTGCCTGTCTGTCTGCCTGCCTACCTGTATACCTGCCTGTCTGTCTGCCTGCCTACCTGTATACCTGCCTGTCTGTCTGCCTGCCTACCTGTATGCCTGCCTGTCTGTCTGCCTTCCTACCTGTATACCTGCCTGTCTGTCTGCCTGCATACCTGCCATGCTAGACAGCCTGGCAGCACTAGACAGCCAGCAGAGAGCAGTGAGCTCTAAACCAACATGTCATGTTTAGAGTGATGTATTGAAACCACCATTTAAATCTCCTTCAGCATAATGAAAAGCTAAAAGGAAGCACATGCAAATAGCCCATCAACAGGGTCATTTACATTTGCATTCCCTGACATCAGAAACTTTGTTGATGATGTCATACTAACACACAGCTGTCTTCACAAGTCCTTTATTTGGTTAAAAATGAAAAGCATACAAAAAATATTTTCAAATCAAATGTTTGTCACGTGTAGAACGGGTGTAGACTTTACCGTGAAATGCTTGTTTACGAACCCTTCCCATCGATGCAGAATGAAACAATAATAAAACAAATAGTAACACAAGAGGACTAAAATATACAGAATTAAGCTATATACTGGAAGTACAGGTACCAGACCAATGTGCAGAGGTATTTGAGGTAGATATGTTACATGAAGGCAGGGTAAAGTGACAAGGCATCAGGATAGATAATAATAAGGTATTAGAGGTAGATATGTACATGAAGGCAGGGTAAAGTGACTAGGCATCAGGATAGATAATAAGGTATTAGAGGTAGATATGTTACATGAATGTAGGGTAAAGTGACAAGGCATCAGGATAGATAATAATAAGGTATTAGAGGTAGATATGTTACATGAAGGCAGGGTAAAGTGACTAGACATCAGGATAGATAATAAGGTATTAGAGGTAGATATGTACATGAAGGCAGGGTAAAGTGACTAGACATCAGGATAGATAATAATAAGGTATTTGAGGTAGATATGTACATGAAGGCAGGGTAAAGTGACTAGGCATCAGGATAGATAATAAGGTATTTGAGGTAGATATGTACATGAAGGCAGGGTAAAGTGACTAGTCATCAGGATAGATAATACTAAGGTATTTGAGGTAGATATGTACATGAAGGCAGGGTAAAGTGACTAGACATCAGGATGGATAATAATACGGTATTTGAGGTAGATATGTACATGAAGGCAGGGTAAAGTGATTAGTCATCAGGATAGATAATAATAAGGTATTTGAGGTAGATATGTACATGAAGGCAGGGTAAAGTGACCAGGCATCAGGATGGATAATAATAAGGTATTTGAGGTAGATATGTACATGAAGGCAGGGTAAAGTGACTAGTCATCAGGATAGATAATAATAAGGTATTAGAGGTAGATATGTACATGAAGGCAGGATAGATCAAAATCAAAATCAAATCAATTGTATTTGTGACATACACATGGTTAGCAGATGTTAATGCGAGTGTAGCGAAATGCTTGTGCTTCTAGTTCCGACAATGCAGTAATAACCAATGAGTAATCTAACTAACAATTCCAAAACTACTACCTTATACACACAAGTGTAAAGGGATAAAGAATATGTACATAAAGATGTATGAATGAGTGATGGTACAGAGCGGCATAGGCAAGATGCAGTAGATGGTATCGAGTACAGTATATACATATGAGATGAGTATGTAAACAAAGTGGCATAGTTAAAGTGGCTAGTGATACATGTATTACATAAAGATGCAGTAGATGATATAGAGTACAGTATATACGTATACATATGAGATGAATAATGTAGGGTACGTAAACATTATATTAAGTAGCATTGTTTAAAGTAGCTAGTGATACATTTTACATCAATTCCCATTATTAAAGTGGCTGGAGTTGAGTCAGTGTGTTGGCAGCAGCCACTCAATGTTTGTGGTGGCTGTTTAACAGTCTGATGGCCTTGAGATAGAAGCTGTCTTTCAGTCTCTCGGTCCCAGCTTTGATGCACCTGTACTGACCTTGCCTTCTGGATGATAGAGGGGTGAACAGGCAATGGCTCGGGTGGTTGTTGTCCTTGATGATCTGTATGGCCTTCCTGTGACATCGGGTGGTGTAGGTGTCCTGGAGGGCAGGTAGTTTGCTCCCGGTGATGTGTTGTGCAGTACCCTCTGGAGAGCCTTACGGTTGTGGGTGGAGCAGTTGCCGTACCAGGCGGTGATACAGCCCGACAGGATGCTCTCGATTGTGCATCTGTAGAAGTTTGTGAGTGCTTTTGGTGACATGCCGAATTTCTTCAGCCTCCTGAGGTTGAAGAGGCGCTGCTGCGCCTTCTTCACGATACTATCTGTGTGGGTGGACCAATTCAGTTTGTCTGTGATGTGTATGCCTGAGGAAGTTAAAACTTAATACCCTCTCCACTACTGTCCCATCGATGTGGATAGGGGGGTGTTCCCTCTGCTTTCCTGAAGTCCACAATCACCTCCTTTTGTTGATGTTGAGTGTGAGGTTATTTTCCTAACACCACACTCCGAGGGCCCTCACCTCCTCCCTGTAGGCCGTCTGGGAGTACAGGAGAGGGCTTAGAACGCACCCTTGTGGGGCCCCAGTGTTGAGAATCAGCGGGGTGGAAATGTTGTTACCTACCCTCACCACCTGGGGGCGGCCTGTCAGGAAGTCCAGTACCCAGTTGCACAGGGCGGGGTCGAGACCCAGGGTCTCGAGCTTGATGACGAGTTTGGAGGGTACTATGGTGTTAAATGCTGAGCTGTAATCGATGAACAGCATTCTCACATAGGTATTCCTCTTGTCCAGATGGGTTAGGGCAGTGTACAGTGTGGTTGAGATTGCATCGTCTGTGGACCTATTTGGGCGGTATGCAAATTGGAGTGGGTCTAGGGTGTCCGGTAGGGTGGAGGTGATATGGTCCTTTTGGAAAAGCTGACCACGACAGATGAGAAAATTGAAGCATTGAAGTCAACATGGGCCAGCATCCCTGTGGAACGCCCTCGATACCTTGTAGTCCTTGCCCTGACAATTGAGGCTGTTTTGAGGGCAAAAGTGGGTGAAACTCAATATTAGGAAGGTGTTCCAAATGTTTTCTACACTCAGTGTATAGTCTTGTGAGTGTCCATAGAGTCAGTGAAATATAGGATCAAATCAGATCGTGAACTATTTAGAAGTCCTATGGCTATTTTTCAGTCATAGTTTGGTCGGTGGCTATCGGAGCCTGTTGGTCCAGGTGGTAGCAGAAGTCTTTGGCCATTTCTCGGTCCTTCCTCTGACACTACCTGGATGGATGGAATGGAGCTTAGCCCCAGTCCGCTCCACCCTCTGTAGCTCTTTGCGGTGCATTTGCCATACCAAGGTGTAATGCAAGCAGTCCAGATACTCTCAATGGTGCAGTTGTAGAACAACTTTTTGAGGATCCTAGGGCCCATGCCAAATCTTTTCAGCCTCCCGAAGGGAAGGTGGGGTTGTTGTGCCCTCTTCATGGCTGCGGGTGTGTGTGGACTATAATAAGTCCTTAGTGATGTGGACGCCAAGTAAATTGAAGCTCTCGACCTGCTCCACTACAAACCTGTCAATGTGAATGGGGCATGCTTTTTCCTTTTTCCTGTAGTCCTTGATCAGCTCCTTTTTCTTGCTCACATTGAGGGAGAGGTTGTTGTCCTGGCACAACACTGCCAAGTCTCTGACCTCATCCCTATAGGCTGGCTCATTGCCATCAGTGATCAGGCCTACTAGCGTTGTGTCGTCAGCAAACTTGATGATGGAGTCAGGAAGCCTAGGATCCAGTTGCAGTGGGTGGTGTTCAGTCCCAGGGTACGGAGCTTGGAGAGGACTATGATGTTGAACACTGAACTGTCTTCTATGAACAGTATTATCCCAGTTATTTGCCCTCTTGTACAGGTGGGAGAGAGCAGTGTGAAGTGCAATTGAGATTGCGTCATCTGTGGATCTGTTGGGGCGGAATGCAAATTGGAGTGGGTCCAGAGTGTCTGGGATGATGGGGTTGATGTGATGTCATAACCAGCCTTTCAAAGCAGAGACATGAGTGCTACAGGGAGACAGTCATTTTGTTAGGTTATCTTGGAGTTCTTGGGAACAAAGACAATGGTGGTCAGCTTGAAACATGTTGGGGTTACCGACTGGGACAAGAAAATGTCAGTGAAGACACTTGCCAAATGGTCTGCGCGTGCTCTGAGAACGCTCCCTGGTATTCCATCTGGCTCGGCGGCCTTGTACGTATTAACCTGTTTTAAAGTTTTCCTCACATCAGCCACGAAGAGCGAGATCACACAGTCATCTGGAACAACAGGCATGACATTGTTGCTTTACTCGAAGCGAGCATAAAGGGCATTTAGCTCATTTGGGAGTTCTGCGTCACTGGGTATCTCACAGCTGTTTTTCCCTTTGTAATCTGTTATCGACTGCAAGTCCTGCCACAACCGACGAGCGTTGGAGCCTGTGTAGTAGGATTCCACCCTCCTCTTATATTGTCCTTTTGCATATATTTAATCTAGTCAGAGTTTATTTTATTTTATTTATATCACCTTTATTTAATCAAGGTAGGCTGGTTGAGAACAAGTTCTCATTTAAAACTGCGACCTGGCCAAGATGAAGCAAAGCAGTGCGACGCAAATAACAACACAGAGTTGCACATGGAATAAACAGACATACAGTCAATAACACAATAGAAAAAGTATATATACAGTGTGTGCAAATGAGGTAAGATATGTGAGGTAAGGCAATAAATTGGCCATAGTGGCGAAATAATGACAATATAGCAATTTAACTCTGGAGTGATGGATATGCAGAATATGAATGTGCAAGTAGAGATACTGGGGTGCAAAGGAGCAAAGAAATCCAGATTGTCTAGCATGGCAGATTTGTAGGGGTCCAGATTTTGCAGTTCTTTCAGAACATCAGCTATCTGGATTTGGGTGAAGGAGAAATGGGGGAGTCTTGGGTAATTTGCTGTGGGGGGTGCAGGGTTGCTGACTGGGGTTGGGCTAGCCAGGTGGAAAGCATGGCCAGCCATAGAAAAATGCCTTTTGAAATTCTCAATTATCGTGGATTTATCAGTGGTGACAGTGTTTCCTAGCCTCAGAGCAGTGGGCAGCTGGGAGGACGTGCTCTTATTCTCCATGGACTTTACAGTGTCCCATAACTTTTTGGAGTTTGTGCTACAGGATGCAAATTTCTGTTTGAAAAAGCTAGCCTTTAGTTTTCTAACTGCCTGTGTATATTGGTTCCTAACTTCCCTGAAAAGTTGCACATCGCGGGGGCTATTCGATGCTAATACTGTACGCCACAGAATGTTTTGTGCTGGTCAAGGGCAGTCAGGTCTGGAGTGAACCAAGGGCTATATCTGTTCCTGGTTCTGCATTTTTTTAATGAGGCATGCTTATTTAAGATGGTGAGGAAGGCACTTTTAAATAATAACCAGGTATCCTTCACTGACGGGAGGAGTTCAATATCCTTCCAGGATACCCGGGCCAGGTGGATTAGAAAGGCCTGCTCGCAGAAGTGTTTTAGGGAGCGTTTGACAGTGATGAGGGGTGGTCGTTTGACCGCAGACCCATTACGAACGCAGGCAATGAGGCAGTGATCTCTGAGATCCTGGTTTTAGACTGCAGAGGTGTATTTGGAGGGCAGGTTGGTTAGGATGATATCTATGAGGGTGCCCGTGTTTACGGATTTGGAGTTGTACCTGGTAGGTTCATTGATTATTTGTGAGATTAAGGGCATCAAGCTTAGATTGTAAGACGGTCAGGGTTTTCAGCAGGTCCCATTTTAGGTCACCTAACAGCACGAGCTCTGAAGATGAGAGGCAGTCAATTCACGTATGCTGTCCACGGCACAGCTGGGGGCAGAGGGTGGTCCATGAGAGATTTGTTTCTGGAAAGGAGGATTTAAAAAAAGTAGATTCTCAAATTGTTTGAGCACAGACCTGGATAGTAAGACAGAACTCTGCAGGCTATCCCTGCAGTAGATTTCAATTGCGCCCCCTTTGGCAGTTCTATCTTGTTGGAAGATATTGTAGTTATTAATGGAAATTTCAGGGGTTTTGGTGGCCTTTCTAAGCCAGGATTCAGACACGGCTAGGACATCCGGGTTGGCGGAGTGTACTAAGGCAGTGAATAAAGCAAATTTAGGGAGAAGGCTTCGAATGTTAACATGCTTGAAACCAAGGCTTTTACAGTTATAGAAGTCAACAAATGAGAGCGCCTGGGGAATGGGAGTGGAGCTGGGCACTGCAGGGACTGGATTAACCTCTACATCACCAGAGGAACAGAGGAGGAGTATTATAAGGGTATGGCTAGAAGAACTGGTCGTCTAGTACATTCGGAACAGAGAGTAAAAGGAGCAGGTTTCTGGGTGCAGTAGAATTGAATCAAGGCATAATGTACAGACAAAGGTATGGTAGGATGTGAATACAGTGGAGGTAAACCTAGGTATTGAGTGATGATGAGAGAGATATTGTCTCTAGAGACATCATTTAAGCCAGGTGAGGTCACCGCATGTATTGGAGGTGGAACAAATGGGTTAGCTACGGCATATTTATCAGGGCTTTAGGCTCTACAGTGAAATAAGACAATAATCACTATCCAGAACAGCAATGGACAAGGCATATTGACATTAGGGATAGGCATGCGTAGCCGAGTTGGTTCTGTGTTCATTGGGTTCTGTGAGTAGCTAGGTGAGCTGGAGGCACAGCGATTCAGACCGCTAGCGAGCTGGGGCTAGCAGGCTAGCAGAAGGGCCTTAGAGGGACGTCGCGGCGTAGGAAGTCTGTTGTAGCCCACTCGTGCGGTAAAATTGGCAGACCAGTCGTGATGGATCAGCAGGGCTCCGTGTAGTAGAAGTGTACAGGCCAATTGGCAAAATAGGTATAGTAGCCCAAGAATTTGGCTGATGGACCTCTTAACCTCTTGCTCCTACCTGACACGCAGGCGTCCCATCTAGACATCTGGAAATGCAAATGCGCTACGCTAAATGCTAATAGTACTAGTTAAAACTCAAACGTTCATTAAAATACACATGCAGGGTATTGACTTAAAGCTACACTCATTCTGAATCCAGGCAACAAGTCAGATTTTTAAAATGCTTTTCAGCGAGAGCATGAGAAGCTATTATCTGATAGCATGTAACACCCCAAAAGACCCGCAGGGGACGTAAACAAAATAATTAGCATAGTCGTCGCTACACAAACCGCACAAATAAAATATAAAACATTCATTACCTTTGACCATCTTCTTTGTTGGCACTCCTAGATGTCCCATAATCACTATTGGGTCTTTTTTTCGATTAAATCGGTCCATATATAGCCTAGATATCGATCTATGAAGACTGTGTGATAAACGGAAAAAATAGCATCTTATAACGTAACGTCATTTTTTTTCATTAAAAAAGTCGATGATAAACTTTCACAAAACACTTCGAAATACTTTTGTAATGCGACTTTAGGTATTAGTAAACGTTAATAAGTGATCAAATTGATCACGAGGCGAAGTATATTCTTTAGCTGTCCGTCTGGAAATAATGTCCGGGTAAATCTCAACCAAAATATCCGGTCGGAGACCGGAAGAAATGCGCTGCCTTGCGTCTGTTTGACCAAGAAACAAATAGTAGGCAAATGACAAGACTCTAGACAACGTGTGGAAGCTGTAGGTATTGCAACCTCAGCCCCATTAAATGTGGTTCACCTTTATCAATGGGTTCAAGTCGCGTATGGATATATTTTCCATTTTCAGTGATTTTTTCGATGAAACGCACGTTCTGTTATAGTCACAGCCGTGATTTAACCAGTTTTATAAACGTCTGAGTGTTTTCTATCCACACACACTAATCATATGCATATACTATATTCCTGGCATGAGCAGCAGGGCGCTGAAATGTTGCGCGATTTTTAACAGAATGTTCGAAAAAGTAGGGGGTAGGAGTAACAGGTTAAGCTAACAGTCAGATATGCTCTAGACAGCTAGTGGGCTGCGGCTAGCAGGCTAGCAGATGGGCATTCAGGGGACGTCGCGACAGAGAAGTCTGTTGAAAAAACGGATTACGTCGGAAGTACAGTCTTGATGAATCTGCGGGGCTCCGTATCGGCAGTAAAAGGGGTCCAGGCCAATTGGCAAAATATGTATTGTAGCCCAAGGAGTGGCTGATGGACCTCTTCAGCTAGCTGGGAGATGGGCCTAGCATAGGCTAGCTCCAGGCAAATTGGTGTTTTCATCGGGACAGAGACGTTTCCACGATTAGCCACTCGGATTGCAGCTAGCCAGCTGCGATGATCCAGGTGAAAAGGTTCAGCGCTTGCAGTAGGAATCCGGGGATATGGAGAAGAAGATTAAGGTTTTGGTTTGGATAAGTTTGTATAGTCACTGTGGTGACGACATCATCTATGCACCTATTGATGAAGCCCGTGACTGATGGCTATCGGATGGATATATCCCAGTTTGTCCTAGCAGTATTGCAGCGTCTGCCTCATTGGACCACATTTGTATTGAGCGCGTCACTGGTACTTCCTGTTTTAGATTTTGTTTGTAAACAGGAAGCATTTCCCAATCATTATGAGACGTGTTCAATCTTTATTTACATTTACTGTATCATGTCCAAATTGAAACAATAATACAATGTTAAATGTAGGATTCATTCAAATGTATTTTCTCAGGTTTTTAGAGTGGCCAGGAGTGCAAAAACATTGTTGCTCTGCTGCAGTCCCTACTCCTAGTGAGACCTGACGCTCTTACCATACCCCATTTTGGAAAGTCAGGGCATAAGATAGAGTTGAAGTCGGAGGTTTACATACACCTAAGCCAAGTACATTTAAACTCAGTTTTTCACAATTCCTGACATTTAATCCTAATAAAAAGTCCCTGTCCTAGGTCAGTTAGGATCACCACTTTATTTTAAGAATGTGAAATGTCAGAATAATAGTAGAGAATGATTTATTTCAGCTTTTATTTCTTTCATCACATTCCCAGTGGGTCAGAAGTTTACCTACACTCAATTAGTATTTGGTAGCATGGCCTTTACATTGTTTAACTTGGGTCAAACATTTCAGGTAGCCTTCCACAAGCTTCCCACAAATGAGTTGGGTGAATTTTGGTGCATTCCTGCTGACAGTGCTGGTGTAACTGAGTCAGGTTTGAAGGCCTCCTTGCTCGCACAAGCTTTTTCAGTTCTGCCCACAACATTTTCTATAGGATTTACACAAGAGCTTTGTGATGGCCACTCCAATACCTTGACTTTGTTGTCCTTAAGCCATTTTGCTACAACATTGGAAGTATGCTTGGGGTCATTGTCCATTTGGAAGACCTATTTGCGACCAAGCTTTAACTTCCTGTCACGTCCTGACCATAGAACGCCTGTATTTTCTATGGTAGGGTAGAGTAGGTCAGGGCGTGACTAGGGGTTTTAGTCTAGGTTATTATTTCTATGTGGGGTTCTAGGTTTAATTTTCTATGTTGGTGTTTGTGTATGATTCCCAATTAGAGGCAGCTGGTAATCGTTGTCTCTAACTGGGGATCATACTTAAGTAGCATTTTTCCACATGTGGGTTATGGGATTTTGTTTATGTTTTCAGTCACGGTTCAATGTTTGTTAGTTTATGGTCTATTGTTTTGTCTTTGCTAAACTATCACTTCTTTAATAAATTATGTGGAACTCAACGTACACTGCGCCTTGGTCCGACATTCATTCTAGAGAATGTGACAATTCCTGACAGATGTCTTGAGATGTTGCTTCAATATATCGACATAATTTTCCCTTCACACGATGCCATCTATTTTGTAAAGTGCAGCTGTTCCTCCTGCAGCAAAGCACCACCACAACATGACCCTGCCACCATTGTGCTTCAGGGTCGGGATGGTGTTCTTTGGCTTGCAAGCCTCCCCTTTTCCTCCAAATATAACGATGGTCATTATTTTATTTTATTTTATTTATTTCACCTTTATTTAACCTGGTAGGGTTAACCATCATGCCCCTTTATCGTTAGGGTTAACACTCATGCCCCTTTATCGTTAGGGTTAACCCTCATGCCCCTTTATCGTTAGGGTTAACCCTCATGCCCCTTTATCGTTAGGGTTAACCCTCATGCCCCTTTAGCGTTAGGGTTAACCCTCATGCCCCTTTAGCGTTAGGGTTAACCCTCATGCCCCTTTATCGTTAGGGTTAACCCTCATGCCCCTTTAGCGTTAGGGTTAACCCTCATGCACCTTTAGCGTTAGGATTAACCCTCATGCCCCTTTATCGTTAGGGTTAACCCTCATGCTCCTTTAGCATTAGGGTTAACCCTCATGCTCCTTTAGCGTTAGGGTTAACCCTCATGCTCCTTTAGCGTTAGGGTTAACCCTCATGCCCCTTTAGCGTTAGGATTAACCCTTATGCCCCTTTATCGTTAGGGTTAACCCTCATGCCCCTTTAGCGTTAGGGTTAACCCTCATGCCCCTTTAGCGTTAGGGTTAACCCTCATGCCCCTTTATCGTTAGGGTTAACCCTCATGCCCCTTTAGCGTTAGGGTTAACCCTCATGCCCCTTTAGCGTTAGGGTTAACCCTCATGCCTCTTTATCGTTAGGGTTAACCCTCATGCCCCTTTAGCGTTAGGGTTAACCCTCATGCCCCTTTAGCGTTAGGGTTAACCCTCATGCCCCTTTAGCGTTAGGGTTAACCCTCATGCCCCTTTAGCGTTAGGGTTAACCCTCATGCTCCTTTAGCGTTAGGGTTAACCCTCATGCCCCTTTAGCATTAGGGTTAACCTCATGCCCCTTTAGCGTTAGGATTAACCCTCTTGCCCCTTTATCGTTAGGGTTAACCCTCATGCCCCTTTAGCGTTAGGGTTAACCCTCATGCCCCTTTAGCGTTAGGATTAACCCTCATGCCCCTTTATCGTTAGGGTTAACGGATCACCACCTCAAGCTGAACCTCAGCAAGACGGAGCTCCTCTTCCTCCCGTGGAAGGACTGCCCGTTCCATGATCTCGCCATCACGGTTGACAACTCCATTGTGTCCTCCTCCCAGAGCGCTAAGAACCTTGGCGTGATCCTGGACAACACCCTGACGTTCTCAACTAACATCAAGGCGGTGTCCCGTTCCTGTAGGTTCATGCTCTACAACATCCGCAGAGTACGACCCTGCCTCACACAGGAAGCGGCGCAGGTCCTAATCCAGGCACTTGTCATCTCCCGTCTTGATTACTGCAACTCACTGTTGGCTGGGCTCCCTGCCTGTGCCATTAAACCCCTACAACTCATCCAGAACGCCGCAGCCCGTCTGGTGTTCAACCTTCCCAAGTTCTCTCACATCACCCCGCTCCTCCGCTCTCTCCACTGGCTTCCAGTTGAAGCTCGCATCCGCTACAAGACCATGGTGCTTGCCTACGGAGCTGTGAGGGGAACGGCACCTCAGTACCTCCAGGCTCTGATCAGGCCCTACACCCAAACAAGGGCACTGCGTTCATCCACCTCTGGCCTGCTCGCCTCCCTACCACTGAGGAAGTACAGTTCCCGCTCAGCCCAGTCAAAACTGTTCGCTGCTCTGGCCCCCCAATGGTGGAACAAACTCCCTCACGACGCCAGGACAGCGGAGTCAATCACCACCTTCCGGAGACACCTGAAACCCCACCTCTTCAAGGAATACCTAGGATAGGGTAAGTAAGGGTAAGTAATCCTTCTCACCCCCCCCAAAAAAAGATTTAGATGCAAGTGGCTGTTCCACTGGATGTCATAAGGTGTATGCACCAATTTGTAAGTCGCTCTGGATAAGAGCGTCTGCTAAATGACTTAAATGTAAATGTAAATGTTAACCCTCATGCCCCTTTAGCGTTAGGGTTAACCCTCATGCCCCTTTAGCGTTAGGGTTAACCTCATGCCCCTTTAGCGTTAGGATTAACCCTCATGCCCCTTTATCGTTAGGGTTAACCCTCATGCCCCTTTAGCGTTAGGGTTAACCCTCATGCCCCTTTAGCGTTAGGGTTAACCCTCATGCCCCTTTAGCGTTAGGGTTAAACCTCATGCCCCTTTATCGTTAGGGTTAACCCTCATGCCCCTTTATCGTTAGGGTTAACCCTCATGCCCCTTTAGCGTTAGGATTAACCCTCATATCCCTTTAGCGTTAGGGTTAACCCTCATGCCCCTTTAGCGTTAGGGTTAACCCTCATGCCCCTTTATCGTTAGTGTTAACCCTCATGTCCCATTAGCGTTAGGGTTAACCCTCATGCCCCTTTATCATTAGGGTTAACCCTCATGCCCCTTTATCGTTAGGGTTAACCCTCATGCCCCTTTGGCGTTAGGGTTAACCCTCATGCCCCTTTAGCGTTAGGGTTAACCTCATGCCCCTTTAGCGTTAGGATTAACCCTCATGCCCCTTTATCGTTAGGGTTAACCCTCATGCCCCTTTAGCGTTAGGGTTAACCCTCATGCCCTTTTAGCGTTAGGGTTAACCCTCATGCCCCTTTAGCGTTAGGGTTAAACCTCATGCCCCTTTATCGTTAGGGTTAACCCTCATGCCCCTTTATCGTTAGGGTTAACCCTCATGCCCCTTTAGCGTTAGGATTAACCCTCATGTCCCTTTAGCGTTAAGGTTAACCCTCATGCCCCTTTAGCGTTAGGGTTAACCCTCATGCCCCTTTATCGTTAGTGTTAACCCTCATGCCCCATTAGCGTTAGGGTTAACTCTCATGCCCCTTTATCATTAGGGTTAACCCTCATGCCCCTTTAGCGTTAGGGTTAACCCTCATGCCCCTTTATCGGTAGGGTTAATCCTCATGCCCCTTTAGCGTTAGGGTTAACCCTCATGCCCCTTTAGCATTAGGGTTAACCCTCATGCCCCTTTATCGTTAGGGTTAATCCTCATGCCCCTTTAGCGTTAGGGTTAACCCTCATGCCCCTTTAGCGTTAGGGTTAACCCTCATGCCCCTTTATCGTTAGGGTTAACCCTTATGCCCCTTTAGCGTTAGGGTTTAACCTCATGCCCCTTTATCGTTAGGGTTAACCCTCATGCCCCTTTAGCGTTAGGGTTAACCCTCATGCCCCTTTATCATTAGGGTTAACCCTCATGCCCCTTTAGCGTTAGGGTTAACCCTCATGCCCCTTTATCGTTAGTGTTAACCCTCATGCCCCATTAGCGTTAGGGTTAACTCTCATGCCCCTTTATCATTAGGGTTAACCCTCATGCCCCTTTAGCGTTAGGGTTAACCCTCATGCCCCTTTATCGTTAGGGTTAATCCTCATGCCCCTTTAGCGTTAGGGTTAACCCTCATGCCCCTTTAGCGTTAGGGTTAACCCTCATGCCCCTTTATCGTTAGGGTTAATCCTCATGCCCCTTTAGCGTTAGGGTTAACCCTCATGCCCCTTTAGCGTTAGGGTTAACCCTCATGCCCCTTTATCGTTAGGGTTAACCCTTATGCCCCTTTAGCGTTAGGGTTTAACCTCATGCCCCTTTATCGTTAGGGTTAACCCTCATGCCCCTTTAGCGTTAGGGTTAACCCTCATGCCCCTTTATCATTAGGGTTAACCCTCATGCCCCTTTATCGTTAGGGTTAACCCTTATGCCCCTTTAGCGTTAGGGTTTAACCTCATGCCCCTTTATCGTTAGGGTTAACCACCATGCCCCTTTATCATTCGGGTTAACCCTCATGCCCCTTTATCGTTAGGGTTAAACCTCATGCCCCTTTATCGTTAGGGTTAACCCTCATGCCCCTTTATCGTTAGGGTTAACCCTCATGCCCCTTTATCGGTAGGGTTAACCCTCATGCCCCTTTATCGTTAGGGTTAACCCTCATGCCCCTTTAGCGTTAGGATTAACCCTCATGCCCCTTTATCGTTAGGGTTAACCCTCATGCCCCTTTAGCGTTAGGATTAACCCTCATGCCCCTTTAGCGTTAGGGTTAAACCTCATGCCCCTTTATCGTTATGGTTAACCCTCATGCCCCTTTATCGTTAGGGTTAACCCTCATGCCCCTTTAGCGTTAGGGTTAAACCTCATGCCCCTTTATCGTTAGGGTTAACCCTCATGCCCCTTTAGCGTTAGGGTTAACCCTCATGCCCCTTTATCGTTAGGGTTTAACCCTCATGCCCCTTTATCGTTAGGGTTAAACCTCATGCCCCTTTATCGTTAGGGTTAACCCTCATGCCCCTTTAGCGTTAGGGTTAACCCTCATGCCCCTTTAGCGTTAGGATTAACCCTCATGCCCCTTTATCGTTAGGGTTAACCCTCATGCCCCTTTATCGTTAGGGTTAACCCTCATGCCCCTTTAGCGTTAGGGTTAAACCTCATGCCCCTTTATCGTTAGGGTTAACCCTCATGCCCCTTTAGCGTTAGGGTTAACCCTCATGCCCCTTTATCGTTAGGGTTAACCCTCATGCCCCTTTATCGTTAGGGTTAAACCTCATGCCCCTTTATCGTTAGGGTTAACCCTCATGCCCCTTTAGCGTTAGGATTAACCCTCATGCCCCTTTATCGTTAAAGGGGCATTTGATATTTTAGTCCATACAGATGTATAGTTTCCCCCTCTGCTGTTCCTGCCCCATTTGATAATGGGCCATTCTAAATTTAAAAAAAATTAACATAAAGACAAGATTAATTTGAGAATAAAGTGATGGGTGATAATATGATGACTTGATGAGACAACAGCTGTGCAGCGTAAGTTAAGGAACTGAGCTTTTCTTGCTACTGTCTCCCACCATGCAGCCTATATATGTTTTGATTTCTAAGACGTTCTAAGTTTTGTATCATTCACAACTAAAGTTGCCAATTAACTCTAAATCTCATATACGACCTGTTTCAAATGATGACTTTTACACTCAACATGGCCAC
This sequence comes from Oncorhynchus keta, assembly GCF_023373465.1. NCBI lineage: Eukaryota > Metazoa > Chordata > Actinopteri > Salmoniformes > Salmonidae > Oncorhynchus > Oncorhynchus keta. The sequence goes on from NC_068434.1 coordinate 1,183,600, forward strand.
TGCATGTGTGCACTCGCTCCGTAATGGGAAAATATCCTTTCTATTTTATTCAGTTAAATTATATTCTTCTTAATATAAAATCATATAATATAAAATATTGGCACAGAACTTATAAGCATACCATTATTTTTCATATTTAACCCATATTTTTATATTTAACCCTAACCCATTATTTGTCATATTTAAACCATAACCCATTAATTCTCATATTTAACCCTAACCCATTGTCTCATATTTACACCCATACTTTATTCTTATTGATCTAATATACCAGGATGTGTACCAGGTTCCTGAATGTAAATTCAATCAAATAAACAGGCTTGTGAAACATGTTAAAACACCGCTTCAGATTTCGTGTCCAAGGCCGATCAGGAAGAACTCACCCACAGTCGTTTGACAGTAAAAAGATTAGTGGTTGTGGTTACCATTCACCTTGAAACCCGGTGAAGGTCTGGGGGCATGGCATGACATTATTCAAAGTCCATTGACCCTATTAAAATGAATGGGGCAACAGATGGGAGACTAAACAGGAAAGACCTATAGCCCTACATGCTCCTAGTTCTGTGAAGAGTGGTTAAGCTATCTATTAGCTCTCTGTGTACCAGGTATGCCAATTCCTTTATATATTAGGACGCTACACACTTGAATATTGTTGTACTTAATGTTGAATCTGTTGTTATTAATAGTTCAAAGACAGACATCCTGGCTAGATTAATGTAGTCGACTCTGTGAATTAGAGTGCTGTTTGCTGAAACAGGTTGTTGAATAACCATTCCCCGTATTGAAATATACAACTACATGTATATGCTAGTATACTATTAAATTATTTAGTATTTCTAAGCTAGACGTATTTCTTTTTTCCACTTTTGGGGTTTCTGTCAATAATATGAAGACTTGTGGGCTGTAATTGAAGCTGCAGGTGTGTTTTGTTCAGAACGTTTGAATCCCTGTCAAGCCCAGCAGCAGCTGAAAAGGCTGACAGTTTAGTAATAGCTTTGCACAATGACAGTATAATAGGATACAACATGTAACATATCCACTGTATGTCATTCTTTAATATTTCAGTCCTGAAATGTAACCATATATTCCTTAAATATCTGTTTTTATAGTTGTTGTCTATTTTTGGGTGGATTTTGAGAGAGTAGAGGGTGCGGTCTGTCTCTCTGTGTGTCCTTGTATAGCTCCTCCAGGTGTGTTATATTTCGTTTTACATGAGACACATTTGGCCCCGCCCGCTGTTTATTTAACAACAGTGTTGGTTCCGCGCAAGACACATTTGGATATGCCTTGTTTACTTTAACGGTTATTCTGCACGTGACAGCAAGAATAGCCTTACAATAACAACAGGGCAAGTCATATGTGAATATGTAAAACACAAACAAATAGGGCTACACAGATAATAATCCTCATCATCTCAATGACATGATAATACAATAGCATTAATCATGATAGGGCCAAGTAATAATCCACCTGCTAGTAATGACATGATAATACAATAGCATTAATCATGATAGGGCCAAGTAATAATCCACCTGCTAGTAATGCCATGATAATCCACCTGCTAGTAATAACATGATAATCCACCTGCTAGTAATAACATGATAATACAATAGCATTAATCATGATAGGGCCAAGTAATAATCCACCTGCTAGTAATGCCATGATAATCCACCTGCTAGTAACAACATGATAATCCACCTGCTAGTAATAACATGATAATACACCTGCTAGTAATAACATGATAATCCACCGGCTAGTAATAACATAATAATCCACCTGCTAGTAATAACATGATAATCCACCTGATAGTAATAACATGATAATCCACCTGCTAGTAATAACATGATCATCCACCTGCTAGTAATAACATGATAATCCACCTGCTAGTAATAACATGATAATCCACCTGCTAGTAATAACATGATAATCCACCTGATAGTAATAACATGATAATCCACCTGCTAGTAATAACATGATAATCCACCTGCTAGTAATAACATGATAATCCACCTGCTAGTAATAACATGATAATCCACCTGCTAGTAATAACATGATAATCCACCTGCTAGTAATAACATGATAATCCACCTGCTAGTAATAACATGATAATCCACCTGCTAGTAATAACATGATAATCCACCTGCTAGTAATAACATGATAATCCACCTGCTAGTAATAACATGATAATCCACCTGCTAGTAACGACATGATAATCCACCTGCTAGTAATAACATGATAATCCACCTGCTAGTAATGACATGATAATCCACCTGCTAGTAATAACATGATAATCCACCTGCTAGTAATAACATAATAATCCACCTGCTAGTAATAACATGATAATCCACCTGCTAGTAATACCATGATAATCCACCTGATAGTAATAACATGATAATCCACCTGCTAGTAATAACATGATAATCCACCTGCTAGTAATAACATGATAATACAATAGCATTAATCATGATAGGGCCAAGTAATAATCCACCTGCTAGTAATGCCATGATAATCCACCTGCTAGTAATAACATGATAATCCACCTGCTAGTAATCACATGATAATCCACCTGCTAGTAATGCCATGATAATCCACCTGCTAGTAATAACATGATAATCCACCTGCTAGTAACAACATGATAATCCACCTGCTAGTAATAACATGATAATCCACCTGCTAGTAACGACATGATAATCCACCTGCTAGTAATAACATGATAATCCACCTGCATTTATCATGTAACATAGGCTATGGCTTTTATCATGGAACAACATACTAAAACATGCAGGCCATTCTTTACCCATTCAGTATGATACACTGCATGACCAAAGGTATGTGGACACCTCCTCGTCCAACATCTCATTCCAAAATCATGGGCATTAATGTGGAGTTGGTCCCCCTATGCTGGTATAACAGCCTCCACTCTTCTGGGAAGGCTTTCCACTAGATGTTTGAACATTGATGCGGGAACTTGCTTCCATTCAGCCACAAGAGCATTAGTCGAGGTCGGGCTCTGATGTTGGGCGATTAGGCCTGGCGCGTGGTCCAATTCATCCCAAAGGTGTTCGATTGTGTTGAAGTCAGGGCTCTGTGCAGGCCAGTCAAGTTCTCCCACACCGATCCCGACAAACCATTTCTGTATGGACCTCGCTTTGTGCACAGGGAAATTGTGATGCTGAAAGAGAAAAGGGCCTTCCCCAATCTGTTGCCACAAAGTTGGAAGCACAGAATCATCTCGAATGTCATTGTATGCTGTAGCGTAAATATTTCCCTTCACTGGAACTAAGGGTCCTAGCCCGGAAAACAGCCCCTGACCATTATTCCTCCTACACCAAACTTTACATTTAGCACTATGCATATGTTGCAACCAAGGACAGACCATTTTTACGTGCTATCAGCACTCGATGGTCCCCTTCTGTGAGCTTGTGGCCTACCACTTTGCTGCTGAGCCATTGTTGCTCCTAGACGTTCCCACTTCACAATAGACCCTTTTCCACGATTCAGAGATGTCAAGCACAGATTTGCACAACTCATGGCGGCAGTAAGAAAGCCATCGCCATCTGGGCCCATTCAACATAGACTAGATTTATTTCTTTATTACTTCTACTTATATTAAGCAGGACATTCAAACAAGTCTTAAAATACAATTCTAATCCAAAAGTAGTATGAAATGCACTCATAAGCAACATGTAAATTGTTTTGCCACCAACTTGCACACATCGCCCTCGTGCAGCAATGTTTGTAAACTCAGAAAGGGGTCTATAACAACACTTCCAATTGACCGGGAAAGCTCCAGCAGGGCTTTCCAACTGACTTGTTGGAAAGGAGGTATCCTATGACGGTGCCACGTTGAAAGTGACTGAGCTCTTCAGTAAGGCCATTCTACTGCCAATATTTTCTGTGGAGATAGCATGTCTGGGTGCTTGATTTGATACACTTGTCAGCAATGGGTGTGGCTGAAATAGCCAAATCCATGAAATTGAAGCGCTGTCCACATACTTTTGTAAATATAGTGTACTTTTTTTGAGGAGATATTGGTTATTCTGAAGGCAGCTGCTGTATACTGTGACTCTGTGATCTTTGTGGTGTCCACACGTCGTTCTCGTCACTAAAGAGTTTCATAAATGTCCCTGACGATCAATCCGCTACTCCCTGTCCCTCTCATCCCGTTTAATCCCGTCTCACCCTGTGTCCCCCGGACCACTGTTTATTATTTATCTCCGCTCTTCAACTCTTCCTCATGAAAGGACGCAGTGATTTACGGGCAGGTGCGCCTTGCCCTCCACCACTTGACCCGCCAATGCTCAATTTGCAAGAGGCTCTTTTCACCAGTCTCCCGGGAGTGCAATCTGATCGAGACAAGCGGTACGGAATATTTTTCCAAGATGGTGCGGGGTCACAGAGGAGGCTGGGGGAGCAGGTGGGAGAGGAAGCGCTGTCAGGGAGCCGCTTTGTAGTTCTCTTTGTTGCAGATGCTCTGCCACTCATTGTTAAACTCGCTGCTCTCTCTGCTCAATATTACTACCTGACATCTGGAGGCACACTAAATGAACAAGATAGAGCTATAGTAAGGGCCCATAGGGAGAATATAACTAGACCAGAGCTATAGTGTTAATATAACTAGACCAGGACCAGAGCTATAGTTAGGGCCCATAGAGAGAATATAACTAGACCAGAGCTATAGTTAGGGCCCATAGAGAGAATATAACCAGACCAGGACCAGAGCTATAGTTAGGGCCCATAGAGAGAATATAACTAGACCAGAGCTATAGTGTTAATATAACTAGACCAGGACCAGAGCTATAGTTAGGGCCCATAGAGAGAATATAACTAGACCAGAGCTATAGTGTTAATATAACTAGACCAGGACCAGAGCTATAGTTAGGGCCCATAGAGAGAATATAACTACACCAGAGCTATAGTTAGGGCCCATAGAGAGAATATAACCAGACCAGGACCAGAGCTATAGTTAGGGCCCATAGAGAGAATATAACTAGACCAGAGCTATAGTTCAAATCAAATCAAATCAAATTGTATTTGTCACATACACATGGTTAGCAGATGTTAATGCGAGTGTAGCGAAATGCTTGTGCTTCTAGTTCCGACAATGCAGTGATAACCAACAAGTAATCTAACTAACAATTCCAAAACTACTGTCTTATACACAGTATAAAGAATAGTTAGGGCCCATAGAGAGAATATAACTAGACCAGTTCGTGGTGGTTTTAGTGTGTTGAAATGAAGATGGTCGGTGATTTTAACGTGTTGAAGTGAAGGATAGTGTGTGATTTTAGAGTTTTGAAATGAAGGATTGTGATTGGTTTTAGTGTCCTGAAGTGGAGGATTGTGGGTGGTTTTAGTGTGTAGAAAATTGATATTGTTGGTCATTTAAGATGGTTTTCCATACCCTAGGTCTGAGTTGTATAACAGAAGCTCAGCAACCCTCAATGTGTTTCCAACTTGTCACAGTGAATAGTCTCCATTCTCATCAGGACAGGCCTCTCTCTCTCTCTCTCTCTCTCTCTCTCTCTCTCTCTCTCTCTCTCTCTCTCTCTCTCTCTCTCTCTCTCTCTCTCTCTCTCTCTCTCTCTCTGCAGGCAGCAGGGTGACGTCAGGCTGGAGACTTGCTGCTGTCCAACCCAACAACAAGTCCATCTGGGAATACTCTGTCTTTACCACCTCCATCAGACAGTCACGGTAGAACTACAGTACACACTGTTATGGGGAAGTGTGTGAGAGAGAGATGTTTAAGAGAGCATGACAAATAAACATCACAGCTTAATAGATGAAACTTCACTTTGAGATGAGCCTGTTCATGTTCTTGACACAGTCATAGAACATGTTCAGATACACGTTACTAATTAAGATGCCACCAACCTCATTTGTACTATACTGTAGTGCTATTGTAGTATACTTTACTATATTTTTTGTCTACTTTACTATAATATGCTGTAGTGCTACTGTACTATAATGCAGTGCTACTATACTATATTGTAGAGCTACTATACTATGGTGCTACTGTACTATACTATACTTTACTATATTGTAGTTCTACTGTACTATACTCTAGTGATTCTATATTAAACTATACTGCAGTGCTACTATACTGCAGTGCTACAGTTGGGGGGGCTCCCAAGTGGCGCAGTGGTCTAAAACACTGCATCTCATTGCTGGAGGTCTCACCACAGACAACCTGGTTCAAATCCAGACTGTATCACAACTGGCATTGATTGAGAGACCAATAGGGCGGTGCACCAGCGTTGTCTGAGTTAGGAACCATTCCAAGATGGCGTACCAGCCGGGTGTCTATTTTTGTTTTCCCGTCCCATATATATATCATTTTCTTCATATATTTTTTACATTTTTAATCTCAATTTCCCAGTTAGCCTGGGGCTAGCTGAAGAGGTCTTTCAGCCAATTATTGGGTTACAATACCTATTTTGCCAATTGGCCTGTACCCTTTTACTGCCGACATGGAGCCCTGCCGATCAATCACAACTGGTCTACCGACAAATACATTTGATTTTAATGTACCTAACTGACCCGCTCTGAACATTCATCGCCATTTACCTGTTGTTGTCTTAGCTCTCCTGAGCAACACCTGTGATTGCTTTATGCCTCTCTCTAATGTCAATATGCCTTGTCTACTGCTGTCTTGGCTAGTTCATACTGTTTTATTTCACTGTAGAGCCCTCAGACACACTCAAAATTCCTTAGATAACTCTTTGTACCACCCAACATATAGGCGGAGACCTCACCTGGCTTAACTGGTTCCTCCAGAGACGAAACCTATCTCATCGTCACGCAACGCCTAGCTCTACCTCCCCTGTACACACATCCTACCATACCATTGTCTGTACATTATGCCCTGAATCTATTCTACCACTCGAAGAAATCTGCTCCTTCTATTCTCTGTCCCCAACGCACTAGACGACCAGTTTTGATAGCCTTTAGCCGTACCCATATCCTACTCCCCCTCTGTTCCTCTGGTGATGTAGAGGTTAACCCAGGTCCATCCGTGCCTAACTCCACTCCCATTCCCGAGGCGCTCTCATTTGTTGACTTCTGTAACCGAAAAAGCCTTGGTTTCATGCATGTTAACATTAGAAGCCTACTCTCTAAGTTTGTTTAATTCACTGCTTTAGCAAACTCTGCCAACCCTGATGTCATTGCCGTGTCTGAATCCTGGCTTAGAAAGGCCACCAAAAATTCTGAAATTTCCATCCCTAACTACAACATTTTCAACCAAGATAGAACTGCCAAGGGGGTTGGAGTTGCAATAAACTATATCATAACCGCCATCAATAAAAGACAATACTGTGCAGCCGTCTTCATCGACCTGGCCAAGGCTTTCGACTCTGTCAATCACCACATTGTTTCCAGCAGACTCACCAGCCTTGGTTTCTCAAATGATTGCCTCGCCTGTTTCACCAACTACTTCTCAGGTAGTTCAGTGTGTCAAATCGGAGGGCATGTTGTCCGGACCTCTGGCAGATTCTATGGGGGTGCCACAGGGTTCAAATCTCGGGCCGACTCTTTTCTCTGTATACATTAATGTTGCTCTTGCTGCTGGTTATTCTCTGATCAACCTCTACACAGACAAAACCATTCTGTCTACTTCTGGCCCTTCTTATCCAAGATGTGCAAGATGGCGTAGCAGTGCAGACATGGTTTGTTGTCCTCTCATTTACTTTTAGTCTTTTTTCGTCTTTTTTCTATTCTATTTTTAAATTAAATAAACCTTCCGATAACCCGCCTCGGATCCACTATTTCTTTTAGAACTTATAGCCAGAACCTCCATTATAAGCTAGCCTTCAGAAGCTAACCAGCTACTAGCTATTTACTCATTGTTAGCCACTGCTAGTGGCCTTTGCCTTCTGTACAGGCACCAAACATTTTTTGTTATCCTGGATAATGCCTACCAGCCTCGGGACTGTTTTTCTCCACTGCAATGCCGGATTCCTGCCATAAACCCTGGACCATTAGCCCTGAACCAGGCCCACCTCCCGGCCTACCCTGTGATCACCCGGCTACCCAGCCGATGCCTCCCGGACATGGCTACTCCACTACTTCACCGGATACTTTCCGCAAGCTCTGAACCTTTGCAGCGGGTCATCGCTGCTAGCTAGCTGCTACCGAGTGGCTATAGTGGCTAAAGCCCCAGCTATCGCCAGTTAGCCGCGAGCCAGGCGTATCTCCCGGTTAGCAAACAAAATTACTATAACTACAATACATCTTTCGCCATCTGGCCCGGCCCCTCTGTCGACACGACACCCCGCCGTACCACTACGATTGATCCGCAGATCCGCCGTAATTCCATCCGCTGTGCCCTCAACCGGCCGATGTCGGTGTCGGAGCAGACGCTTCTACCTACCCAGGCCTGCTAACTTTAAATGCTGTGTTTCTCACATGCTAGCGTAGCCGTGGCTTCCCTGCTCCATCTATTGCTGTTCACTGGACCCTATGATCACTTGGCTACATAGCTGATGCCTGCTGGACTGGTCATTTATCATGGTACTCCATTTTGTTTATTTTTTTTGTTTAATTGTCAGCCCTAGCACCGAACTCAGGCCCGGTGTGTAGTTAACCGGCCCTCTCTGCCCATTCATCGCCATTTGACCTGTTGTTGTTGTCGTAGCTGATTAGCTGTTGCTGTCTTACCCGTTGTTGTCTTAGTTAGCTCTCCCAATCAACACCTGTGATTGCATAATGCCTCCCTTTATGTCTCTCTCAAATATGCCTTGTATACTTGTATACTGTTGTTTAGGATAGTTATCATTGTTTTAGTTTACAGTGGAGCCCCTAGTACGACTCTACATGCCTCAGATTCCTCATTTGTCCCACCCCACACACATGCTGTAACCTCACCCAGTATAACCAGCACGTCCAGAGATGCAACCTCTCTTATCATCACTCAATGCCTAGGTTTACCTCCACTGTACCCGCACCCCACCATACCCCTGTCTGCACATTATGCCCTGAATCTATTCTACCATGCCCAGAGATCTGCTCCTTTTAACCCTCTGTCCCCAATGCACCAGATGACCAGTTTTGATAGCATTTAGCTGTACCCTCATCCTACTCCTCCTCTGTTCCTCGGGTGATGTGAAGGTTAACAGGCCTGCGTGTCCCCAGGCACTCTCAGTTGTTGATTTTTGTCATCAAAAAAGCTTTGGTTTCATGCATGTTAACATCAGAAGCTTCCTCCCTAAATTTGTTTTACTCACTGATTTAGCACACTCCGCCAACCCTGATGTTCTTGCCATGTCTGAAGGCCACCAAAAATTTGGAGATTTCCATACCAAACTACAACCTTTTCCGTCAAGATAGAACGGCCAAAGGGGGAGGAGTTGCAATATACTGCAGAGATAGCTTGCAAAGTTCTGTCAAACTTTCCAGGTCAGATTAACCCAGATTAATTCATCGGACTGCCATATGGTGAAGCGTGATTCATCCCTCCAGAGAATTTCCACTTCTCTAGAGTCCAATGGCGGTGAGCTTTACACCATTCCAGCCAAAGCTTTGCATTGCGCATAGTGATCTTAGACTTGTGTGCGGCTGCTCGGCCATGGAAACCCATTTCATGAAGCACCAGATGAACAGTTCTTCTGCTGACGTTGCTTCCAGAGGCCGAATGGAACTCATGTGTGAGTGTTGCTATCGAGGCCAGATTATTTTTAAGTGCCACATGCTTCAGCACTCAGCGGTCCTGTTCTGTGAGCTTGTGTGGCCTACCACTTCATGGCTGAGCCGTTGTTGCTCCTCGATGTTTCCACTTCACAATAACAACACTTACAGGGGCAGGACAAAAATGTGATGAACTGGCTTGTTGGAAAGGTGGCATCCTATGGCGGTGCCACGTTGAAAGTCACTGAGCTCTTCAGTCAGGCCATTCTACTGCAAATGTTTGTGTATGGAGATTTCATGTCTGTGTGCTCGATTGTATACACCTATCAGCAATGGGTGTGGCTGAAATAGCCAAATCCACTCATTTGAAGCGGTGTCCACATACTTTTGTATATATAGTGTACTAATGGCCTGGTGTTACTTTAAGATGTATATGTTGTGGTGGGTTAGTGTTAGGGTCCTGTGATCTAAAGTTTATAAACCATTTGGAGGGTTAGGGTTATGGTTAGGATTAGGGTGAGCTGTCAGGACCATTAGTGTGACCATGGTAGGGGGGGGGTCTGAAGTTTAGGAACCAGTTGGAGGCATCAGACGGTCCAGCACCATGTGTGGAACGAACAAAATGTTTAAAACGCTCAGGTTGTTAGAGTAGTGATCTAGCACTGAGTCACCATAGTAACAGATTGTTCTATTGAACTATAGGTTAACTATAAGGGTCAGGTTTCAGGGTTCCAGTAGAGAACATCTGTCTTCTCATGCAGAAAGAATGCAGGATTATAGTCACAGTACCTTCAGAAAGTATTCACACCTCTTGACTTTTTCCACATTTCGTTGTGTTACAGGCTGAATTTCTACTGAATTAAATTGAGATTATTTTGTCACTGGCCTACACACAATACCACATAACGTCAAAGGGTAATTATGTTTTATGTATTTTTATTACAAATAAAATGCTGAAATGTCAATAAGTATTAAACCCTTTGGTTATGGCAAGCCTAAATAATTTCAGGAGTAACAATGTGATTAACAAGTCACATAATGAGTTGCATTCACTCATTCTGTGTGAAATTAAAAGGTTTTACATGATTTCTAAATGACTACCTCATCTCTGTACCCCACACATAAAATTATCTGTATGGTCCCTGAGTCAAGCAGTGAATTTCAACCACAAAGACCAGAGAGGCTATCCAATGCCTCGCAAAGAAGGGCACCTATTGGTAGATTACATAGATACAGATACATTACATACTGTAGATACAGATACATTACATAAATACAGATACATTACATAGATACATTACATAGATACATTACATAGATACATTACATAGATACAGATACATTACATAAATACAGATACATTACATAGATACATTACATAGATACATTACATAGATACATTACATAGATACAGATACATTACATAAATACAGATACATTACATAGATACATTACATAGATACATTACATAGATACATTACATAGATACAGATACATTACATAGATACAGATACATTACATAGATACATTACATAGATACATTACATAGATACAGATACATTACATAGATACATTACATAGATACAGATACATTACATAGATACATTACATAGATACATTACATAGATACAGATACATTACATAGATACATTACATAGATACATTACATAGATAAATTACATAGATACAGATACATTACATAGATACAGATACATTACATATATACAGATACATTACATAGATACATTACATAGATACATTACACAGATACATTACATAGATACACATACATTACATAGATACATTACATAGATACAGATACATTACATAGATACATTACACAGATACATTACATAGATACAGATACATTACATAGATACATTACATAGATACAGATACATTACATAGATACATTACATAGATACAGATACATTACATAGATACATTACATAGATACAGATACATTACATAGATACATTACATAGATACATTACATAGATACATTACATAGATACAGATATATTATACAGATACATTACATAGATACAGATACATTACATAGATACAGATACATTACATAGATACAGACACAATACATAGATACATATACATTACATAGATACAGACACAATACATAGATGCAGATATATTACATAGATACAGATACATTACATAGATACAGATACATTACATAGATACAGACACAATACATAGATACATATACATTACATAGATACAGACACAGTACATAGATACAGATACATTACATAGATGCAGATACATTACATAGATACATTACATAGATACAGATATATGACATAGATACATTACATAGATACAGATACATTACATAGATACATTGCATAGATACAGATACATTACATAGATACAGATACATTACATAGATACAGATACATTACATAGATACAGATACATTACATAGATACATTACACAGATACATTACATAGATACAGATACATTACATAGATACATTACATAGATACAGATACATTACATAGATACATTACATAGATACAGATACATTACATAGATACAGATACATTACATAGATACAGATACATTACATAGATACATTACATAGATACAGATACATTACATAGATACATTACATAGATACAGACACATTACATAGATACAGATACATTACATAGATACATTACATAGATACAGATACATTACATAGATACATTACATTGATACATATATATTACATAGATACATTACATAGATATAGATACATTACATAGATACATTACATAGATACATTACATAGATACAGATACATTTCATAGATACAGATACATTACATAGATAAATTACATAGATACAGATACATTACATAGATATATTACATAGATACATTACACAGATACATTACATAGATACAGATACATTACATAGATACATTACACAGATACATTACATAGATACAGATACATTACATAGATAAATTACATAGATACAGATACATTACATAGATACATTACACAGATACATTACATAGATACAGATACATTACATAGATACATTACATAGATACAGATACATTACATAGATACATTACATAGATACAGATACATTACATAGATACAGATACATTACATAGATACAGATACATTACATAGATACAGATACATTACATAGATACATTACACAGATACATTACATAGATACAGATACATTACATAGATACATTACATAGATACAGATACATTACATAGATACAGATACATTACATAGATACAGATACATTACATAGATACAGATACATTACATAGATACATTACATAGATACAGATACATTACATAGATACATTACATAGATACAGATACATTACATAGATACAGATACATTACATAGATACAGATATAGTAAATACTGTAGATACAGATACATTACATAGATACAGATACATTACATAGATACATTACATAGATACAGATACATTACATAGATACAGATACATTACATAGATACAGATACATTACATAGATACATTACATAGATACAGATACATTACATATATACAGATACATTACATAGATACATTACATAGATACAGATACATTACATAGATAAATATACATTACATAGATACATTACATAGATACATTACATAGATACAGATACATTACATAGATACAGATACATTACATAGATACATTACATAGATACAGATACATTACATAGATACATTACATAGATACAGATACATTACATAGATACATTACATAGATACAGATACATTACATAGATACATTACATAGATACATTACATAGATACAGATACATTACATAGATACATTACATAGATACAGATACATTACATAGATACATTACATAGATACATTACATAGATACAGATACATTACATAGATACATTACATAGATACATTACATAGATAAATTACATAGATACAGATACATTACATAGATACAGATACATTACATATATACAGATACATTACATAGATACATTACATAGATACATTACACAGATACATTACATAGATACACATACATTACATAGATACATTACATAGATACAGATACATTACATAGATACATTACACAGATACATTACATAGATACAGATACATTACATAGATACATTACATAGATACAGATACATTACATAGATACATTACATAGATACAGATACATTACATAGATACATTACATAGATACAGATACATTACATAGATACATTACATAGATACATTACATAGATACATTACATAGATACAGATATATTATACAGATACATTACATAGATACAGATACATTACATAGATACAGATACATTACATAGATACAGACACAATACATAGATACATATACATTACATAGATACAGACAGATGCAGATATATTACATAGATACAGATACATTACATAGATACAGATACATTACATAGATACAGACACAATACATAGATACATATACATACATATACAGACACAGTACATAGATACAGATACATTACATAGATACAGATACATTACATAGATACATATGATAGATACATTACATAGATACAGATACATTACATAGATACATTGCATAGATACAGATACATTACATAGATACAGATACATTACATAGATACAGATACATTACATAGATACAGATACATTACATAGATACATTACACAGATACATTACATAGATACAGATACATTACATAGATACATTACATAGATACAGATACATTACATAGATACATTACATAGATACAGATACATTACATAGATACAGATACATTACATAGATACAGATACATTACATAGATACATTACATAGATACAGATACATTACATAGATACATTACATAGATACAGACACATTACATAGATACAGATACATTACATAGATACATTACATAGATACAGATACATTACATAGATACATTACATTGATACATATATATTACATAGATACATTACATAGATATAGATACATTACATAGATACATTACATAGATACATTACATAGATACAGATACATTTCATAGATACAGATACATTACATAGATAAATTACATAGATACAGATACATTACATAGATATATTACATAGATACATTACACAGATACATTACATAGATACAGATACATTACATAGATACATTACACAGATACATTACATAGATACAGATACATTACATAGATAAATTACATAGATACAGATACATTACATAGATACATTACACAGATACATTACATAGATACAGATACATTACATAGATACATTACATAGATACAGATACATTACATAGATACATTACATAGATACAGATACATTACATAGATACAGATACATTACATAGATACAGATACATTACATAGATACAGATACATTACATAGATACATTACACAGATACATTACATAGATACAGATACATTACATAGATACATTACATAGATACAGATACATTACATAGATACAGATACATTACATAGATACAGATACATTACATAGATACAGATACATTACATAGATACATTACATAGATACAGATACATTACATAGATACATTACATAGATACAGATACATTACATAGATACAGATACATTACATAGATACAGATATAGTAAATACTGTAGATACAGATACATTACATAGATACAGATACATTACATAGATACATTACATAGATACAGATACATTACATAGATACAGATACATTACATAGATACAGATACATTACATAGATACATTACATAGATACAGATACATTACATATATACAGATACATTACATAGATACATTACATAGATACAGATACATTACATAGATAAATATACATTACATAGATACATTACATAGATACATTACATAGATACAGATACATTACATAGATACAGATACATTACATAGATACATTACATACATACAGATACATTACATAGATACATTACATAGATACAGATACATTACATAGATACATTACATAGATACAGATACATTACATAGATACAGACACATTACATAGATACAGATACATTACATAGATACATTACATAGATACATTACATAGATACAGATACATTACATAGATACAGATACATTACATAGATACATTACATAGATACATTACATAGATACAGATACATTACATAGATACAGATACATTACATAGATACAGATACATTACATAGATACAGATACATTACATAGATGCAGATACATTACATAGATACATGACATAGATGCAGATACATTACATAGATACATTACATAGATACATTACATAGATAGAGATACATTACATAGATACAGATACATTACATAGATACATTACATAGATACAGATACATTACATAGATACAGATACGTTACATAGATACAGACACATTACATAGATACAGATACATTACATAGATACAGATACATTACATAGATACATTACATAGATACAGATACATTACATAGATACATTACATAGATACAGATACATTACATAGATACAGACACCTTACATAGATACAGATACATTACATAGATACAGATACATTACATAGATACATTACATAGATACAGATACATTACATAGATACATTACATAGATACAGATACATTACATAGATACAGATACATTACATAGATACATTACATAGATACAGATACATTACATAGATACATTACATAGATACAGATACATTACATAGATACAGACACCTTACATAGATACAGATACATTACATAGATACAGATACATTACATAGATACATTACATAGATACAGATACATTACATAGATACATTACATAGATACAGATACATTACATAGATACAGATACATTACATAGATACATTACATAGATACAGATACATTACATAGATACATTACATTGATACATATATATTACATAGATACATTACATAGATACAGATACATTACATAGATACAGATACATTACATAGATAAATTACATAGATACAGATACATTACATAGATAAATTACATAGATACAGATACATTACATAGATACATTACATAGATACAGATACATTACATAGATACAGATACATTACATAGATACAGATACATTACATAGATACAGATACATTACATAGATACATTACACAGATACATTACATAGATACAGATACATTACATAGATACATTACATAGATACAGATACATTACATAGATACATTACATAGATACAGATACATTACATAGATACAGATACATTACATAGATACAGATACATTACATAGATACATTACATAGATACAGATACATTACATAGATACATTACATAGATACAGACACATTACATAGATACAGATACATTACATAGATACATTACATAGATACAGATACATTACATAGATACATTACATTGATACATATATATTACATAGATACATTACATAGATATAGATACATTACATAGATACATTACATAGATACATTACATAGATACAGATACATTTCATAGATACAGATACATTACATAGATAAATTACATAGATACAGATACATTACATAGATATATTACATAGATACATTACACAGATACATTACATAGATACAGATACATTACATAGATACATTACACAGATACATTACATAGATACAGATACATTACATAGATAAATTACATAGATACAGATACATTACATAGATACATTACACAGATACATTACATAGATACAGATACATTACATAGATACATTACATAGATACAGATACATTACATAGATACATTACATAGATACAGATACATTACATAGATACAGATACATTACATAGATACAGATACATTACATAGATACATTACACAGATACATTACATAGATACAGATACATTACATAGATACATTACATAGATACAGATACATTACATAGATACAGATACATTACATAGATACAGATACATTACATAGATACAGATACATTACATAGATACATTACATAGATACAGATACATTACATAGATACATTACATAGATACAGATACATTACATAGATACAGATACATTACATAGATACAGATATAGTAAATACTGTAGATACAGATACATTACATAGATACAGATACATTACATAGATACATTACATAGATACAGATACATTACATAGATACAGATACATTACATAGATACAGATACATTACATAGATACATTACATAGATACAGATACATTACATATATACAGATACATTACATAGATACATTACATAGATACAGATACATTACATAGATAAATATACATTACATAGATACATTACATAGATACATTACATAGATACAGATACATTACATAGATACAGATACATTACATAGATACATTACATAGATACAGATACATTACATAGATACATTACATAGATACAGATACATTACATAGATACATTACATAGATACAGATACATTACATAGATACAGACACATTACATAGATACAGATACATTACATAGATACATTACATAGATACATTACATAGATACAGATACATTACATAGATACAGATACATTACATAGATACATTACATAGATACATTACATAGATACAGATACATTACATAGATACAGATACATTACATAGATACAGATACATTACATAGATACAGATACATTACATAGATGCAGATACATTACATAGATACATGACATAGATGCAGATACATTACATAGATACATTACATAGATACATTACATAGATAGAGATACATTACATAGATACAGATACATTACATAGATACATTACATAGATACAGATACATTACATAGATACAGATACGTTACATAGATACAGACACATTACATAGATACAGATACATTACATAGATACAGATACATTACATAGATACATTACATAGATACAGATACATTACATAGATACATTACATAGATACAGATACATTACATAGATACAGACACCTTACATAGATACAGATACATTACATAGATACAGATACATTACATAGATACATTACATAGATACAGATACATTACATAGATACATTACATAGATACAGATACATTACATAGATACAGATACATTACATAGATACATTACATAGATACAGATACATTACATAGATACATTACATAGATACAGATACATTACATAGATACAGACACCTTACATAGATACAGATACATTACATAGATACAGATACATTACATAGATACATTACATAGATACAGATACATTACATAGATACATTACATAGATACAGATACATTACATAGATACAGATACATTACATAGATACATTACATAGATACAGATACATTACATAGATACATTACATTGATACATATATATTACATAGATACATTACATAGATACAGATACATTACATAGATACAGATACATTACATAGATAAATTACATAGATACAGATACATTACATAGATAAATTACATAGATACAGATACATTACATAGATACATTACACAGATACATTACATAGATACAGATACATTACATAGATACATTACATAGATACAGATACATTACATAGATACATTACATTGATACATATATATTACATAGATACATTACATAGATACAGATACATTACATAGATACAGATACATTACATAGATAAATTACATAGATACAGATACATTACATAGATAAATTACATAGATACAGATACATTACATAGATACATTACACAGATACATTACATAGATACAGATACATTACATAGATACATTACATAGATACAGATACATTACATAGATACATTACATAGATACAGATACATTACATAGATACAGATACATTACATAGATACAGATACATTACATAGATACAGATACATTACATAGATACATTACACAGATACATTACATAGATACAGATACATTACATAGATACATTACATAGATACAGATACATTACATAGATACAGATACATTACATAGATACAGATACATTACATAGATACAGATACATTACATAGATACATTACATAGATACAGATACATTACATAGATACATTACATAGATACATTACATTGATACATATATATTACATAGATACATTACATAGATACAGATACATTACATAGATACAGATACATTACACAGATACATTACATAGATACAGATACATTACATAGATAAATTACATAGATACAGATACATTACATAGATACATTACACAGATACATTACATAGATACAGATACATTACATAGATACATTACATAGATACAGATACATTACATAGATACATTACATAGATACAGATACATTACATAGATACAGATACATTACATAGATACAGATACATTACATAGATACAGATACATTACATAGATACATTACACAGATACATTACATAGATACAGATACATTACATAGATACATTACATAGATACAGATACATTACATAGATACAGATACATTACATAGATACAGATACATTACATAGATACAGATACATTACATAGATACATTACATAGATACAGATACATTACATAGATACATTACATAGATACAGATACATTACATAGATACAGATACATTACATAGATACATTGCATAGATACAGATACATTACATAGATACATTACATTGATACATATATATTACATGGATACATTACATAGATATAGATACATTACATAGATACAGATACACTACATAGATACATTACATTGATACATATATATTACATAGATACATTACATAGATACAGATACATTACATAGATACATTACATTGATACATATATATTACATAGATACATTACATAGATACAGATACATTACATAGATACAGATACATTACATAGATAAATTACATAGATACAGATACATTACATAGATACATTACACAGATACATTACACAAATACATTACATAGATACATTACACAGATACATTACATAGATACAGATACATTACATAGATAAATTACATAGATACAGATACATTACATAGATACATTACACAGATACATTACATAGATACAGATACATTACATAGATACATTACATAGATACAGATACATTACATAGATACATTACATAGATACAGATACATTACATTACATAGATACAGATACATTACATAGATACATTACACAGATACATTACATAGATACAGATACATTACATAGATACATTACATAGATACAGATACATTACATAGATACATTACATAGATACAGATACATTACATAGATACATTACATTGATACATATATATTACATAGATACATTACATAGATATAGATACATTACATAGATACATTACATAGATACATTACATAGATACAGATACATTACATACATTACATAGATACATTACATAGATACAGATACATTACATAGATACATAGATACAGATACATTACATAGATACATTACACAGATACATTACATAGATACAGATACATTACATAGATACATTACATAGATACAGATACATTACATAGATACATTACATAGATACAGATACATTACATAGATACATTACATTGATACATATATATTACATAGATACATTACATAGATATAGATACATTACATAGATACATTACATAGATACATTACATAGATACAGATACATTACATAGATACAGATACATTACATAGATAAATTACATAGATACAGATACATTACATAGATAAATTACATAGATACGGATACATTACATAGATACATTACACAGATACATTACATAGATACAGATACATTACATAGATACATTACATAGATACAGATACATTACATAGATACAGATACATTACATAGATACAGATACATTACATAGATACATTACATAGATACAGATACATTACATAGATACATTACATAGATACATTACATAGATACAGATACATTACATAGATACATATACATTACATAGATACAGATACATTACATAGATACATTACATAGATACATATACATTACATAGATACATTACATAGATACATTACATAGATACAGATACATTACATAGATACAGATACATTACATAGATACATATACATTACATAGATACATTGCATAGATACAGATACATTACATAGATACATATACATTACATAGATACATTACATAGATGCAGATATATTACATAGATACAGATACATTACATAGATACAGATACATTACATAGATACAGATACATTACATAGATACATTACATAGATACAGATACATTACATAGATACATTACATAGATACAGATACATTACATAGATACAGATACATTACATAGATACAGATACATTACATAGATACATTACATAGATACAGATACATTACATAGATACATTACATAGATACAGACACATTACATAGATACAGATACATTACATAGATACATTACATAGATACAGATACATTACATAGATACATTACATAGATACAGATACATTACATAGATACATTACATAGATACAGATACATTACAAAGATACAGATACATTACATAGATACATTACATAGATACAGATACATCACATAGATACATTACATAGATACAGATACATTACATAGATACATTACATAGATACAGATACATCACATAGATACATATACATTACATAGATACATTACATAGATACAGATACATTACATAGATACATTACATAGATACAGATACATTACATAGATACATATACATTACATAGATACATTACATAGATACAGATACATTACATAGATACATATACATTACATAGATACATTACATAGATGCAGATATATTACATGGATACAGATACATTACATAGATACAGATACATTACATAGATACATTACATAGATACAGATACATTACATAGATACAGATACATTACATAGATACAGATACATTACATAGATACATTACATAGATACATATACATTACATAGATACATTACATAGATACAGATACATTACATAGATACAGATACATTACATAGATACAGATACATTACATAGATAAATTACATAGATACAGATACATTACATAGATAAATTACATAGATACGGATACATTACATAGATACATTACACAGATACATTACATAGATACAGATACATTACATAGATACATTACATAGATACAGATACATTACATAGATACAGATACATTACATAGATACAGATACATTACATAGATACATTACATAGATACAGATACATTACATAGATACATTACATAGATACATTACATAGATACAGATACATTACATAGATACATATACATTACATAGATACAGATACATTACATAGATACAGATACATTACATAGATACAGATACATTACATAGATACAGATACATTACATAGATACAGATACATTACATAGATACATATACATTACATAGATACATTACATAGATACAGATACATTACATAGATACATATACATTACATAGATACATTAAATAGATGCAGATATATTACATAGATACAGATACATTACATAGATACAGATACATTACATAGATACATTACATAGATACAGATACATTACATAGATACAGATACATTACATAGATACATTACATAGATACAGATACATTACATAGATACATTACATAGATACAGATACATTACATAGATACAGATACATTACATAGATACAGATACATTACATAGATACATTACATAGATACAGATACATTACATAGATACATTACATAGATACAGATACATTACATAGATACATTACATAGATACAGATACATTACATAGATACATTACATAGATACAGATACATTACATAGATACATTACATAGATACAGATACATTACAAAGATACAGATACATTACATAGATACATTACATAGATACAGATACATCACATAGATACATATACATTACATAGATACATTACATAGATACATTACATAGATACAGATACATTACATAGATACATTACATAGATACAGATACATTACCTAGATACATATACATTACATAGATACAGATACATTACATAGATACATTACATAGATACATATACATTACATAGATACATTACATAGATACATTACATAGATACAGATACATTACATAGATACATTACATAGATACAGATACATTACATAGATACATATACATTACATAGATACATTACATAGATGCAGATATATTACATGGATACAGATACATTACATAGATACAGATACATTACATAGATACATTACATAGATACAGATACATTACATAGATACAGATACATTACATAGATACAGATACATTACATAGATACATTACATAGATACATATACATTACATAGGTACATTACATAGATACATTACATAGATACAGATACATTACATAGATACAGATACATTACATAGATACAGATACATTACATAGATGCAGATATATTACATAGATGCAGATATATTACATAGATACAGATACATTACATAGATACAGATACATTACATAGATACATTACATAGATACAGATACACAGATACATTACATAGATACAGATACATTACATAGATACAGATACATTACATAGATACATTACATAGATACAGATACATTACATAGATACATTACATAGATACAGACACATTACATAGATACAGATACATTACATAGATACAGATACATTACATAGATACAGATACATTACATAGATACAGACACAATACATAGATACAGATACATTACATAGATACATTACATAGATACAGACACAATACATAGATACAGATACATTACATAGATACATATACATTACATAGATACATTACATAGATGCAGATATATTACATAGATACAGATACATTACATAGATACAGATACATTACATAGATACAGATACATTACATAGATACATATACATTACATAGATACATATACATTACATAGATACATTACATAGATGCAGATATATTACATAGATACAGATACATTACATAGATACATAGATACAGATACATTACATAGATACAGATACATTACATAGATACAGACACATTACATAGATATAGATACATTACATAGATACATGACATAGATACAGATACATTACATGGTCCTTCTGTAGCTCAGTTGGTAGAGCATGGCGCTTGTAACGCCAGGGTAGTGGGTTCGATTCCGGGACCACCCATACGTAGAATGTATGCACACATGACTGTAAGTCGCTTTGGATAAAAGCGTCTGCTAAATGGCATATATTATTATATTATATTATATTATTACATAGTTACAGATACATTACATAGATACATTACATAGATACAGATACATTACATAGATACAGATACATTACATAGACACATTACATAGATACAGATACATTACATAGATACAGATACATTACATAGTTACAGATACATGACATGAATACAGATACATTACATAGTTACAGATACATTACATAGACACATTACATAGATACAGATATATTACATAGATACAGACACATTACATAGATACAGATACATTACATAGATACAGATACATTACATAGATACAGATACATTACATAGATACAGATACATTACATAGATACATTACATAGGTACATTACATAGATACAGACACATTACATAGATACAGATACATTACATAGATACATTACATAGATACATTACATAGATACAGATACATTACATAGATACAGATACATTACATAGATACATTACATAGATACATTACATAGATACATTACATAGATACAGATACATTACATAGATACAGATACATTACATAGATACAGATACATTACATAGATACAGATACATTACATAGATGCAGATACATTACATAGATACAGATACATTACATAGATACAGATACATTACATAGATACAGATACATTACATAGATACAGATACATTACATAGATACAGATACATGACATAGATGCAGATACATTACATAGATACATTACATAGATACATTACATAGATAGAGATACATTACATAGATACAGATACATTACATAGATACATTACATAGATACATTACATAGATACAGATACATTACATAGATACAGATACGTTACATAGATACAGACACATTACATAGATACAGATACATTACATAGATACAGATACATTACATAGATACATTACATAGATGCAGATACATTACATAGATACATTACATAGATACATTACATAGATACAGATACATTACATAGATACAGACACATTACATAGATACAGATACATTACATAGATACAGATACATTACATAGATACATTACATAGATACAGACACATTACATAGATACAGATACATTACATAGATACAGATACATTACATAGATACAGACACATTACATAGATACATTACATAGATACAGATACATTACATAGATACATTACATAGATACAGATACATTACATAGATACAGACACATTACATAGATACATTACATAGATACAGATACATTACATAGACACAGATACATTATATAGATACAGATACATTACATAGATACAGATACATTACATAGATACAGATACATTACATAGATACAGATACATTACATAGATGCAGATACATTACATAGATACATGACATAGATGCAGATACATTACATAGATACATTACATAGATACATTACATAGATACAGACACATTACATAGATACAGACACAATACATAGATACATATACATTACATAGATACAGATACATTACATAGATACAGATACATAGATACATTACATAGATACAGATACATTACATAGATACAGATACATTACATAGATACATATACATTACATAGATACATTACATAGATACAGATACATTACATAGATACATATACATTACATAGATACATTACATAGATGCAGATATATTACATAGATACAGATACATTACATAGATACAGATACATTACATAGATACATTACATAGATACAGATACATTACATAGATACAGATACATTACATAGATACATTACATAGATACAGATACATTACATAGATACATTACATAGATACAGATACATTACATAGATACAGATACATTACATAGATACATTACATAGATACAGATACATTACATAGATACATTACATAGATACAGATACATTACATAGATACAGATACATTACAAAGATACAGATACATTACATAGATACATTACATAGATACAGATACATTACATAGATACAGATACATTACATAGATACATTACATAGATACATTACATAGATACAGATACATTACATAGATACATTACATAGATACAGATACATTACATAGATACATTACATAGATACAGATACATTACATAGATACATATACATTACATAGATACATTACATAGATGCAGATATATTACATAGATACAGATACATTACATAGATACAGATACATTACAAAGATACAGATACATTACATAGATACATTACATAGATACAGATACATCACATAGATACATTACATAGATACAGATACATCACATAGATACATATACATTACATAGATACATTACATAGATACAGATACATTACATAGATACATTACATAGATACAGATACATTACATAGATACATATACATTACATAGATACATTACATAGATACAGATACATTACATAGATACATATACATTACATAGATACATTACATAGATGCAGATATATTACATGGATACAGATACATTACATAGATACAGATACATTACATAGATACATTACATAGATACAGATACATTACATAGATACAGATACATTACATAGATACAGATACATTACATAGATACATTACATAGATACATATACATTACATAGATACATTACATAGATACATTACATAGATACAGATACATTACATAGATACAGATACATTACATAGATACAGATACATTACATAGATAAATTACATAGATACAGATACATTACATAGATAAATTACATAGATACGGATACATTACATAGATACATTACACAGATACATTACATAGATACAGATACATTACATAGATACATTACATAGATACAGATACATTACATAGATACAGATACATTACATAGATACAGATACATTACATAGATACATTACATAGATACAGATACATTACATAGATACATTACATAGATACATTACATAGATACAGATACATTACATAGATACATATACATTACATAGATACAGATACATTACATAGATACAGATACATTACATAGATACAGATACATTACATAGATACAGATACATTACATAGATACAGATACATTACATAGATACAGATACATTACATATATACATTACATAGATACAGATACATTACATAGATACATATACATTACATAGATACATTACATAGATGCAGATATATTACATAGATACAGATACATTACATAGATACAGATACATTACATAGATACATTACATAGATACAGATACATTACATAGATACAGATACATTACATAGATACATTACATAGATACAGATACATTACATAGATACATTACATAGATACAGATACATTACATAGATACAGATACATTACATAGATACAGATACATTACATAGATACATTACATAGATACAGATACATTACATAGATACATTACATAGATACAGATACATTACATAAATACAGATACATTACATAGATACATTACATAGATACAGATACATTACATAGATACATTACATAGATACAGATACATTACATAGATACATTACATAGATACAGATACATTACAAAGATACAGATACATTACATAGATACATTACATAGATACAGATACATCACATAGATACATATACATTACATAGATACATTACATAGATACATTACATAGATACAGATACATTACATAGATACATTACATAGATACAGATACATTACATAGATACATATACATTACATAGATACAGATACATTACATAGATACATTACATAGATACATATACATTACATAGATACATTACATAGATACATTACATAGATACAGATACATTACATAGATACAGATACATTACATAGATACATTACATAGATACAGATACATTACATAGATACATATACATTACATAGATACATTACATAGATGCAGATATATTACATGGATACAGATACATTACATAGATACAGATACATTACATAGATACATTACATAGATACAGATACATTACATAGATACAGATACATTACATAGATACAGATACATTACATAGATACATTACATAGATACATATACATTACATAGGTACATTACATAGATACATTACATAGATACAGATACATTACATAGATACAGATACATTACATAGATACAGATACATTACATAGATGCAGATATATTACATAGATGCAGATATATTACATAGATACAGATACATTACATAGATACAGATACATTACATAGATACATTACATAGATACAGATACACAGATACATTACATAGATACAGATACATTACATAGATACAGATACATTACATAGATACATTACATAGATACAGATACATTACATAGATACATTACATAGATACAGACACATTACATAGATACAGATACATTACATAGATACAGATACATTACATAGATACAGATACATTACATAGATACAGACACAATACATAGATACAGATACATTACATAGATACATTACATAGATACAGACACAATACATAGATACAGATACATTACATAGATACATATACATTACATAGATACATTACATAGATGCAGATATATTACATAGATACAGATACATTACATAGATACAGATACATTACATAGATACATATACATTACATAGATACATATACATTACATAGATACATTACATAGATGCAGATATATTACATAGATACAGATACATTACATAGATACATAGATACAGATACATTACATAGATACAGATACATTACATAGATACAGACACATTACATAGATATAGATACATTACATAGATACATGACATAGATACAGATACATTACATGGTCCTTCTGTAGCTCAGTTGGTAGAGCATGGCGCTTGTAACGCCAGGGTAGTGGGTTCGATTCCCGGGACCACCCATACGTAGAATGTATGCACACATGACTGTAAGTCGCTTTGGATAAAAGCGTCTGCTAAATGGCATATATTATTATATTATATTATATTATTACATAGTTACAGATACATTACATAGATACATTACATAGATACAGATACATTACATAGATACAGATACATTACATAGACACATTACATAGATACAGATACATTACATAGATACAGATACATTACATAGTTACAGATACATGACATAAATACAGATACATTACATAGTTACAGATACATTACATAGACACATTACATAGATACAGACACATTACATAGATACAGACACATTACATAGATACAGATACATTACATAGATACAGATACATTACATAGATACAGATACATTACATAGATACAGATACATTACATAGATACAGATACATTACATAGATACATTACATAGGTACATTACATAGATACAGACACATTACATAGATACAGATACATTACATAGATACATTACATAGATACATTACATAGATACAGATACATTACATAGATACAGATACATTACATAGATACATTACATAGATACATTACATAGATACAGATACATTACATAGATACAGATACATTACATAGATACAGATACATTACATAGATACAGATACATTACATAGATGCAGATACATTACATAGATACAGATACATTACATAGATACAGATACATTACATAGATACAGATACATTACATAGATACAGATACATTACATAGATACAGATACATGACATAGATGCAGATACATTACATAGATACATTACATAGATACATTACATAGATAGAGATACATTACATAGATACAGATACATTACAAAGATACATTACATAGATACATTACATAGACACAGATACATTACATAGATACATTACATAGATACAGATACATTACATAGATACATTACATAGATACATTACATAGATACAGATACATTACATAGATACAGATACGTTACATAGATACAGACACATTACATAGATACAGATACATTACATAGATACAGATACATTACATAGATACATTACATAGATGCAGATACATTACATAGATACATTACATAGATACATTACATAGATACAGATACATTACATAGATACAGACACATTACATAGATACAGATACATTACATAGATACAGATACATTACATAGATACATTACATAGATACAGACACATTACATAGATACAGATACATTACATAGATACAGATACATTACATAGATACAGACACATTACATAGATACATTACATAGATACAGATACATTACATAGATACATTACATAGATACAGATACATTACATAGATACAGACACATTACATAGATACATTACATAGATACAGATACATTACATAGACACAGATACATTATATAGATACAGATACATTACATAGATACAGATACATTACATAGATACAGATACATTACATAGATACAGATACATTACATAGATGCAGATACATTACATAGATACATGACATAGATGCAGATACATTACATAGATACATTACATAGATACATTACATAGATACAGACACATTACATAGATACAGACACAATACATAGATACATATACATTACATAGATACAGATACATTACATAGATACAGATACATTACATAGACACAGATACATTACATAGATACAGACACATTACATAGATACAGATACATTACATAGATACATTACATAGATACAGATACATTACATAGATACATTACATAGATACAGATACATTACATAGATACATTACATAGATACATTACATAGATACAGATACATTACATAGATACATTACATAGATACAGATACATTACATAGATGCAGATACATTACATAGATACATTACATAGATACAGATACATTACATAGATACATTACATAGATACAGATACATTACATAGATACATTACATAGATACATTACATAGATACAGATACATTACATAGATACAGATACATTACATAGATACATTACATAGATACAGATACATTGCATAGATACAGATACATTACATAGATGCAGATACATTACATAGATACATTACATAGATACAGATACATTACATAGATACATTACATAGATACAGATACATTACATAGATACAGATACATTACATAGATACATTACATAGATACAGATACATTACATAGATACATTACATAGATACA
Organism: Oncorhynchus keta; assembly: GCF_023373465.1. NCBI lineage: Eukaryota > Metazoa > Chordata > Actinopteri > Salmoniformes > Salmonidae > Oncorhynchus > Oncorhynchus keta. The sequence continues at coordinate 1,215,392 of NC_068434.1, forward strand.
GATACATTACATAGATACATTACATAGATACAGATACATTACACAGATACATTACATAGATACAGATACATTACATAGATGCAGATACATTACATAGATACATTACATAGATACAGATACATTACATAGATACATTACATAGATACAGATACATTACATAGATACAGATACATTACATAGATACATTACATAGATACAGATACATTACATAGATACATTACATAGATACAGATACATTACATAGATACATTACATAGATACAGATACATTACATAGATACATTACATAGATACATGTATATGACATAGATACATGACATAGATATAGATACATTACATAGATACAGATACATTACATAGTTACAGATACATTACACAGATACATTACATAGATGCAGATACATTACATAGATACATTACATAGATACAGATACATTACATAGATACAGATACATTACATAGATACAGATACATTACATTACATAGATACAGATACATTACATAGATACATTACATAGATACATGTATATGACATAGATACATGACATAGATACAGATACATTACATAGTTACAGATACATTACATAGATACATTACATAGATACAGATACATTACATAGATACAGATACATTACATAGACACATTACATAGATACAGATACATTACATAGATACATTACATAGATACAGATACATTACATAGATACAGATACATTACATAGATACAGACACATTACATAGATACAGATACATTACATAGATACATGACATAGATACAGATACATTACATAGTTACAGATACATGACATAGATACAGATACATTACATAGATACAGATAAATTACATAGATACAGATACATTACATAGATACATTACATAGATACAGATACATTACATAGATACATTACACAGATACATTACATAGATACAGATACATTACATAGATACATTACATAGAGACAGATACATTACATAGATACATTACATAGATACAGATACATTACATAGATACATTACACAGATACATTACATAGATACAGATACATTACATAGATACATTACATAGATACAGATACATTACATAGATACATTACATAGATACAGATACATTACATAGATACAGATACATTACATAGATACATTACATAGATACATATACATTACATAGATACATTACATAGATACAGATACATTACATAGATACAGATACATTACATAGATACATTACATAGATACAGATACATTACATAGATACAGATACATTACATAGACACATTACATAGATACAGATACATTACATAGATACATTACATAGATACAGATACATTACATAGATACAGATACATTACATAGATACAGACACATTACATAGATACAGATACATTACATAGATACATGACATAGATACAGATACATTACATAGTTACAGATACATGACATAGATACAGATACATTACATAGATACATTACATAGATACAGATACATTACATAGATACATTACACAGATACATTACATAGATACAGATACATTACATAGATACATTACATAGAGACAGATACATTACATAGATACATTACATAGATACAGATACATTACATAGATACATTACACAGATACATTACATAGATACAGATACATTACATAGATACATTACATAGATACAGATACATTACATAGATACATTACATAGATACAGATACATTACATAGATACAGATACATTACATAGATACATTACATAGATACATATACATTACATAGATACATTACATAGATACAGATACATTACATAGATACAGATACATTACATAGATACATTACATAGATACAGATACATTACATAGATACAGATACATTACATAGATACATTACATAGATACAGATACATTACATAGATACAGACACATTACATAGATACAGATACATTACATAGATACATGACATAGATACAGATACATTACATAGTTACAGATACATTACATAGATACATTACATAGATACAGATACATTACATAGATACAGATACATTACATAGATACAGACACATTACATAGATACAGATACATTACATAGATACATGACATAGATACAGATACATTACATAGTTACAGATACATGACATAGATACAGATACATTACATAGATACAGATAAATTACATAGATACAGATACATTACATAGATACATTACATAGATACAGATACATTACATAGATACATTACACAGATACATTACATAGATACAGATACATTACATAGATACATTACATAGAGACAGATACATTACATAGATACATTACATAGATACAGATACATTACATAGATACATTACACAGATACATTACATAGATACAGATACATTACATAGATACATTACATAGATACAGATACATTACATAGATACATTACATAGATACAGATACATTACATAGATACAGATACATTACATAGATACATTACATAGATACATATACATTACATAGATACATTACATAGATACAGATACATTACATAGATACAGATACATTACATAGATACATTACATAGATACAGATACATTACATAGATACAGATACATTACATAGACACATTACATAGATACAGATACATTACATAGATACATTACATAGATACAGATACATTACATAGATACAGATACATTACATAGATACAGACACATTACATAGATACAGATACATTACATAGATACATGACATAGATACAGATACATTACATAGATACAGATAAATTACATAGATACAGATACATTACATAGATACATTACATAGATACAGATACATTACATAGATACATTACACAGATACATTACATAGATACAGATACATTACATAGATACATTACATAGATACAGATACATTACATAGATACATTACATAGATACAGATACATTACATAGATACAGATACATTACATAGATACATTACATAGATACATATACATTACATAGATACATTACATAGATACAGATACATTACATAGATACAGATACATTACATAGATACATTACATAGATACAGATACATTACATAGATACAGATACATTACATAGATACATTACATAGATACAGATACATTACATAGATACAGACACATTACATAGATACAGATACATTACATAGATACATGACATAGATACAGATACATTACATAGATACATTACATAGATACAGATGCATTACATAGATACAGACACATTACATAGATACATTACATAGATACATTACATAGATACATTACATAGACACATTACATAGATACATTACATAGATACAGATACATTACATAGATACATTACATAGATACATATACATTACATAGATACATTACATAGATACATTACATAGATACATTACATAGATACATTACATAGATACATTACATAGATACAGACACATTACATAGATACATTACATAGATACATTACATAGATACATTACATAGACACATTACATAGATACATTACATAGATACAGATACATTACATAGATACATTACATAGATACATATACATTACATAGATACATTACATAGATACATTACATAGATACATTACATAGATACATTACATAGATACATATACATTACATAGATACAGATACATTACATAGATACAGATACATTACATAGATACATTACATAGATACAGATACATTACATAGACACAGATACATTACATAGATACAGACACATTACATAGATACATTACATAGATACAGATACATTACATAGATACAGATACATTACATAGATACATTACATAGATACAGATACATTACATAGATACATTACATAGATACAGATACATTACATAGATACATTACATAGATACATTACATAGATACAGATACATTACATAGATACATTACATAGATACAGATACATTACATAGATACATTACATAGATATAGATACATTACATAGATGCAGATACATTACATAGATACATTACATAGATACAGATACATTACATAGATACAGATACATTACATAGATACATTACATAGATACAGATACATTACATAGATGCAGATACATTATATAGATACATTACATAGATACAGATACATTACATAGATACATTACATAGATACAGATACATTACATAGATACATTACATAGATACAGATACATTACATAGATATAGATACATTACATAGATACATTACATAGATACAGATACATTACATAGATGCAGATACATTATATAGATACATTACATAGATACATATACATTACATAGATACATTACATAGATACATTACATAGATACATTACATAGATACATTACATAGATACAGACACATTACATAGATACATTACATAGATACATTACATAGATACATTACATAGACACATTACATAGATACATTACATAGATACAGATACATTACATAGATACATTACATAGATACATATACATTACATAGATACATTACATAGATACATTACATAGATACATTACATAGATACATTACATAGATACATATACATTACATAGATACAGATACATTACATAGATACAGATACATTACATAGATACATTACATAGATACAGATACATTACATAGACACAGATACATTACATAGATACAGACACATTACATAGATACATTACATAGATACAGATACATTACATAGATACAGATACATTACATAGATACATTACATAGATACAGATACATTACATAGATACATTACATAGATACAGATACATTACATAGATACATTACATAGATACATTACATAGATACAGATACATTACATAGATACATTACATAGATACAGATACATTACATAGATACATTACATAGATATAGATACATTACATAGATGCAGATACATTACATAGATACATTACATAGATACAGATACATTACATAGATACAGATACATTACATAGATACATTACATAGATACAGATACATTACATAGATGCAGATACATTATATAGATACATTACATAGATACAGATACATTACATAGATACATTACATAGACACAGATATATTACATAGATACAGATACATTACATAGATACAGATATATTACATAGATACAGATACATTACATAGATACAGATATAGTAAATACTGTAGATACAGATACATTACATATATACAGATACATTACATAGATACATTACATAGATACAGATACATTACATAGATACAGATACATTACATAGATACAGATATATTACATAGATACAGATACATTACATAGATACAGATATAGTAAATACTGTAGATACAGATACATTACATAGATACAGATACATTACATAGATACAGATACATTACATAGATACATTACATAGATACAGACACATTACATAGATACAGATACATTACATAGATACATGACATAGATACAGATACATTACATAGATACATTACATAGATACAGATACATTACATAGATACAGACACATTACATAGATACAGATACATTACATAGATACAGATACATTACATGATACAGATACATTACATAGATACAGATACATTACATAGATACATTACATAGATACAGACACATTACATAGATACAGATACATTACATAGATACAGATACATTACATAGATACAGATACATTACATAGATACAGACACATTACATAGATACAGATACATTACATAGATACAGACACATTACATAGATACAGACACATTACATAGATACAGATACATTACATAGATACATTACATAGATACAGATACATTACATAGATACATTACATAGATACATTACATAGATGCAGATACATTACATAGATACAGATACATTACATAGATACAGATACATTACATAGATACATTACATAGATACAGATACATTACATAGATACAGATATATTACATAGATACAGATACATTACATAGATACATTACATAGATACAGATACATTACATAGATACAGATACGTTACATAGATACATTACACAGATACATTACATAGATACAGACACATTACATAGATACAGATACATTACATAGATACAGATACATTACATAGACACAGATACATTACATAGATACAGATACATTACATAGATACAGATACATTACATAGACACAGATACATTACATAGATACAGATACATTACATAGATACAGACACATTACATAGATACAGATACATTACATAGATACAGATACATTACATAGATACAGATACATTACATAGATACATTACATAGATACATATACATTACATAGATACAGATACATTACATAGATACATTACATAGATACATTACATAGATACAGATACATTACATAGATGCAGATACATTACATAGATACAGATATATTACATAGATACAGATACATTACATAGATACAGATACATTACATAGATACATTACATAGATACATTACATAGATACATTACATAGATACAGATACACTACATAGATACAGACACATTACATAGATACAGATACATTACATAGATGCAGATACATTACATAGATACATTACATAGATACAGATACATTACATAGATACATTACATAGATACATTACATAGATACAGATACATTACATAGATATATTACATAGATACAGATATATTACATAGATACAGATACATTACATAGATGCAGATACATTACATAGATACAGATATATTACATAGATACAGATACATTACATAGATACAGATACATTACATAGATACATTACATAGATACATTACATAGATACATTACATAGATACAGATACACTACATAGATACAGACACATTACATAGATACAGATACATTACATAGATACAGATACATTACATAGACACAGATACATTACATAGATACAGATACACTACATAGATACAGATACATTACATAGATACAGATACATTACATACTGTACATACTGTACGATACATACAGTACCAGCCAAGAGTTTGTCACATCTATTCATTCAAGGATTTTTCTTAATTTTTTACTATTTTCTACATTCTAGAATAATAGTGAAGACATCAAAACTATGAAATAACACATATGGAATCATGTAGTAACCAAAAAAGTGCTTGAAATTCTTCAAAGTAGCCTTTGCCTTGATGACAGCGTTGCACACCAGCTTCACCTGGGATGCTTTTCCATCAGTCTTGAAGGAGTTCCCACATATTCTGAGCACTTGTTGGCTGCATTTCCTTCACTCTACGATCCAACTCATCCAAACCATCTCAATTGGGTTGAGGTCAGATGATTGTGGAGGAGGGGTCATCTGATGCAGCACTCCATCAATCTCCTTCTTGGTCAAATAGCCCTTAAACAGCCTGAAGGTGAGTTGGGTCATTGTCCTCTCAAAATACAAATGATAGTCCCACTAAGTGCAAACCAGATGGTTTAGCGTATCACTGCAGAATGATGTAGTAGCCATGCTGGTTAAGTGTGCATTGAATTCGAATTAAATCACAGAGAGTGTCACCAGCAAAGCACCATCACACCACCTCCTCCATGCTTCACGGTGGGAACCACATATGGGAAGATCATCTGTTCACCTACCAAAAATCTAAAATTTGCACGGCCAATTTTTCAGTTTTTGATTTTTTTTTAAAGTTTGAAATATCCAATAAATGTCGTTCCACTTCATGATTGTGTCCCACTTGTTGTTGATTCTTCACAAAAAAATACAGTTTTATATATTTATGTTTGAAGCCTGAAATGTGGCAAAAGGTCGCAAAGTTCAAGGGGGCCGAATACTTTCGCAAGGCACTGTATATATATATATATATTCTCAGATCATATATCTACTATGTGTATACTCATATTGTACATCTACTGTATGCATACTCATATTGTACATCTGCTGTATGCATACTCATATTGTACATCTAGTGTATGCATACTCATATTGTACATCTAGTGTATGCGTACTCATATTGCACATCTAGTGTATGCATACTCATATTCTTTAATATAACTTCTAGATCTGTTCTCCAATAGTGTTCTCCATGTGAGTTTCAGAAATGTTTACATTCTTAATAAATCCCCGTAAGGTTGATGTCCGCACCACTGCAGAAATCCAGTTAGCATAATAAAAAAATTCCCTTTCAAAATATGGGGGTTTCGTTTTTCTTTCATTGGATGCGTTACATTGCCTTTTCCGTCTGTCCGTGTGCACGACTATACAGGAGTAACCTCTCTTTCCCAGTCCCCACCCCTGTGTGCTATATGAGACTTTCCAGCTGGTGAGCAATCAGCCCATTGATTGCTCAACCACATTCAGCCCCAATTCCCATGTGTAACTCTGTGTTGTTTGCACTGCTTTGCTTCATCTTGGCCAGGTCGCAGTTGTAAATGAGAACTTGTTCTCAACTGGCTTACCTGGGTAAATAAAGGTGAAATACATTGAAATATATATATATACATTTATCCTGTCAGGAGAGCCCGTTGATATAATAATAATAATAAATAATATATGCCATTTAGCAGACGCTTTTATCCAAAGCGACTTACAGTCATGTGTGCATACATTCTACGTATGGGTGGTCCCGGGGATCGAACCCACTACCCTGGCGTTACAAGCGCCATGCTCTACCAACTGAGCTACAGAAGGACCTGGCACGCTACAGAAGGACCTGGCACGTTCAGCAGAGGGAGCCATCACCACGTGATGTAGACTCCGTCTGTCACCAGGCCTCGATGAGTCTCACCCTGGTGGCTGACCTGCTGCTGTACCCCCTGCTCTCTCATCATCTCCACATGTTCTACCATGCTGCATAAAGGGGTCGGCTGGGTTTCCCACACCTCCTTGGCGAGGTCCATTTGGTAGTGTGGCCTGAAAGGGGAAAAACATGTGGATGACTGGGTCACTTCTCAGACAGAACATTAGGTGGGACAGTAGCTGGTCCCAGTTCTTCCCGTCCTGCTCGATGACCTTCCGCAGCATTTGTTTGAGCATTTTATTGAACCGCTTGATGAGCCCATCCGTCTGTGGGTGAAAGACGGAGGTCTGGATCTGCATGATCTGCAGGAGAGCACACAAATCTTTCATCAGTCTGGACATGAACACGGTACCTGGGTCGGTCAGGAACTCGTTTGGGATGCCCACCCGGCCAAAAAGATGGAACAGTTCCCGGGTGATTCCCTTGGAGACCCAACATCATCTGGCTGCTCCCTTGTGGCGTCATGATGTTGACCTGTGGTCTGATACCGGTTGGTGTCACTGTGGACACAGGAAATGGACAGCTCCCCACTACCTGTAGTCCCCTGGCCCAGCAGTCTCATGGCTACGAGCTTAACCACACACCCGGAGTCTCTGTGTCGTGTCTATTAACTTTCACCGGGACCATGGGTGCCGGTGATTCGACTACCCAATAGGGCGTGTATCTTTTTGGCTGCTTTGTTGTCTAAAGGCTGTACTCAGCTGTACTCAGACTATTGCATGGTTTGCTTTCTCCGTTAAGTCTTTTTGAAATCTGAAGAAGTTTATCTAAAGTTCCATGTATAATAGTCGTATCTTTATCAATGTTTATTATGAGTATTTTTGTAAATTGATGTGGCTCTGCAATATCAATGCATGTTTTAGAACTACTGAACGTAATGAGCCAATGTAAAGTCAGATTTTTTTAATATAAATATGAACTTTATTAAACAAAACATACAGTACATGTATTGTGTTACATGAAGTCCTATGAGTGTCATCTGATGAAGATCATCAAAGGTTAGTGATACATTTTTTCTCTATTTCTGCTTTTTGTGACTCCTCTCTTTGGCTGTAAAAAATGGCTGTGTTTTTCTGTGGCTTGGTGGTGACCTAACATAATCGTTTGTGGTGCTTTCGCTGTAAATCCTTTTTGATATCAGACACTCTGGCTGGATTAACGAGACTTTAATCTTTAAAATGGTGTAAAATACTTGTATGCTTGATGAATTTTAGTTATGAGATTTTTGTTGTTTTGAATTTGGCGCCCTGCACTTTCACTGGCTGTTTCGGGGGTGTTAGCTAGCGGAGCCCCAGTCCTAGACAGGTTAATAAGGCACATTCAAGTTTTTATGTTAACATTTTTTGATAAATATTTTTTTTAAATTGCTAAATGTTTTTGACGCTCAAACGACTCTCCTGTGAAGTATTGACTTGCGAAATACGCCTAGTTTCCTGAATTAGGTCACATATTGTATATATATCGTATGTGTACTCATATTGTATATCTACTGTATGTATACCGACATTGTATATCTACTGTATGTATACTCTTATTCTATATCTAATGCATACAGCATACACCCATATCGTATATCTAATGTATATATATATATACCCATATTCTTAAAACCCCCTAACGTGGATGTTCACGCCCCCGTGGAAATCTAATTAGCATAACCAATATATCCCTTTAAGGTAGAGATATCAGTTTTTCCCATGGGATGCATCTCAGTCTACCGGATCCTGTCACACTTCTGCATCTGTGGTGAAAGCTGACATTGCTAGAGTGGTGTTTGTTGGACTATGAGACATCCCAAAATTCGTTCTTCTAACAAAATTGTCTCTTATGTCTGAAAGGTTTGGCATACAAACTACTATGAAATTATGAGATCTCACAAACAAGATGTCCCCCCCCACAAGCGTATTGGGACTCGTCTGAAGTCCATATGGCCAATCTGCCAAGTTCTGTCTGGGACTCGTCTGAAGTCCATATAGCCAATCTGCCAAGTTCTGTCTGGGACTCGTCTGAAGTCCATATAGCCAATCTGCCAAGTTCTGTCTGGGACTCGTCTGAAGTCTGAAGTCTGAAATCTGGCCCCCCAATGGTGGAACAAACTCCCTCACGACGCCAGGACAGCGGAGTCAATCACCACCTTCCGGAGACACCTGAAACCCCACCTCTTTAAGGAATACCTAGGATAGGATAAGTAATCCTTCTCACCCCCCTAAAAGATTTAGATGCACTATTGTAAAGTGGCTGTTCCACTGGATGTCATAAGGTGAATGCACCAATTTGTAAGTCGCTCTGGATAAGAGCGTCTGCTAAATGACTTAAATGTAAATGTAAATGTAAGGTCCATATAGCCAATCTGCCAAGTTCTGTCTGGGACTCGTCTGAAGTCAGTACAGCCAATCTGCCAAGTCTGTATAGTCCCAACATTTTGGGCTAGGTGAGACTCTCACGAACACGTAAATGTCAGTTGTTTTGCTCTAGGATGCCCACAGGTCTCACAGGACTAGTCTGAAGGTCCCTCAATACCAGTAGAAATAATATATGGAAGTATATATGGAGACTGTTTCTGATGTTGCCTGATCTGTCTGATGTTGCCTGATCTGTCTGATGTTGCCTGATCTGTCTGATGTTGCCTGATCTGTCTGATGTTGCCTGATCGTTCTGATGTTGCCTGATCTGTCTGATGTTGCCTGATCTGTCTGATGTTGCCTGATCGTTCTGATGTTGCCTGATCTGTCTGATGTTGCCTGATCTGTCTGATGTTGCCTGATCGTTCTGATGTTGCCTGATCTTTCTGATATCGCTCACATGTAGGACAGACACTTCAGAACAAAGTTCCTCATGATTTCCTGTTGTTCCATGTTTCCAATGCGTTTGTATGGGATAATAGCACTAAGGCCAAAAATAAATACAAATATTATATATTTCTTTCATACTTCAAGGTGTCCTAAAATTCCAAATCAAGAGCAATATGATCCTTGGTATGACTTTCTTAAAACAGTTCCATATAGCTTAGACTCTGATGAGAAAACCCATCTCTCTATGTAACTAGCCCTGGCTGTGAGCGGCAGCACCCCAGCACGTCTGAAATGTATGGGTTAGGGTTAGATATGTGTTCGTTATGCAGCAAGTTGACCTGCCCATCTTTAGGGAGCGTTTCTAAATGGCTGCAATTTTCCGCTGAGTAGGGAGGTCAGCCACCGTCATGGCAGCAGGTGACTGCAGGAGGGGGTCAGGGGGACAAGGGAGGAGGAGTAGGAAAGGAGGTCTGAATCTTAGTGTGAGGAGGCAAAACCCTCCTTTCCTCCTCTCTGCCTCTCCTCTCCTCCTCCCCACTGTTGAATGTGTCATCTCTTGTTACAGGGCCTGTATCTCCTCCAGTGTTGGAATGTGCCATGTGTATAGTGCATTATTAGTGCTGTATACCGTGCTTATAGGACTTACATTGTCCACTCTCTTCTCTACTCAGGTCCAAGAGTTGTGAATGTGGTAATCGTCTTCACTTTGCGGTCATACCTCTGTCATATTTCCTTTATCAATCCACCTCAGTGAAACACAGCTTTCATTTGACGCCTGCAAAGGAACACAGTTTAGCCTTCTCGCTTTCACTCTCTCCCCATCTCTCTCTTCCTTTCTCTCTCTCCCCATCTCTCTCTTCCTCTCTCTCTTCCTTTCGCTCTCTCCCCATCTCTCTCTTCCAATCACTCTCTCCCTCTCACTCTCTCCCTATCTCTCTCTTCCTCACACTCTCTCCCCATCTCTCTCTTCCTCTCGCTCTCTCCCCATCTCTCTCTTCCTCTCTCTCTCCCCATCTCTCTCTTCCTCTCTCTCTCTCCATTTCTCTCTCCTCCTCTCAATTCAAAGGGGCTTTATTGGCATGGAAAACACATGTTTACAAGTAAGTGAAGTAAACAATAAACAAAAGTGAGAAGAAACCTCTCTCTCTCCATTTCTCTCTCTCCATTTCTCTCTTCCTCTCTCTCTCCATTTCTCTCTCCCCCTCTCTCTCTCCATTTCTCTCTCCCCCCTCTATCTCTCTCTCTTCCTCTCTCTCTCCATTTCTCTCTCCCCCTCTCTCTCCATTTCTCTCTCCCCCTCTCTCTCTCCATTTCTCTCTCCCCCTCTCTCTCTTCCCCTCTCTCTCCATTTCTCTCTTCCTCGCTCTCTCTCCATTTCTCTCTCCCCCCTATATCTCTAGGTCTCTCCAGCTCTCTCTCCATTTCTCTCTCCATGTCTCTCTCCCCCTCTCTCTCTCCATTACTCTCTCCCCCTCTCTCTCTCCATTTCTCTCTCCCCCTCTCTCTATCCATTTCTCTCTCTCTCATGTTGCTCTTCCCCTCTCTCCATGTCTCTCTTCCCATCTCTCTCTCTCCATTTCTCTCTTCCCCTCTCTCTCTCACCATCTCTCACTGAGATCTAGTATTTGCGAGGTATCGACTTACATCTCTTTCTTCCCTCAATTTGCAGTGAGGCTGGGGTGACAAAAGAACCCATCTCCCCATAAATCGCCTCAAATACCTGTTTGATATTGTGCCAGAAGGTATTCTCTAGCTGGCTGCTGCCCAGAAGCGGGAGAGAGAGAGCGAGGGAGAGAGCGCGAGAGAGAGAGAACACAGTTGGACTCTGATCCGGCTGTAATGAGGTAGAAACACAGCCGGTCTGGACAGAGAAGGGACAACCACATTATTGCTAGGCCCAAATCTATTCTCAATATCTTTGATTCAGCCTGACATTCAGTCTGCTATGGAATATGATTGATTGGGTGTGAGGAGAGTATCCGTGGTGTGTGTGTGTGTAATTCTGCTTTTGGCGGTACTTGATGAGTTATTCGATTTCCACCGCACTTTCAGCATCTAGCCCCCTCTGCCTCTTAACAGGAGCCCTGACAAGTAAACAGCATCAGAATGACTTTGATAGCTCCGCTACGTTGAGAGAGAGAAATAGAGAGAGGGTGTTGGTATTGGCCCAACAATACATTCTCTGAGATGTGATTGGTGGTGTCCATGGCAAATACATTCTCTGAGCTGTGATTGGTGGAGGCCAGGGACAATACATTCACAGAGCTGTGATTGGTGGAGGCCAAGGCCTATACATTCTCTAAGCTGTGATTGGTGGAGCCCAGGGTCTATACATTCTCTAAGCTGTGATTGGTGGAGCCCAGGGTCTATACATTCTCTAAGCTGTGATTGGTGGAGCCCAGGGTCTATACATTCACAGAGCTGTGATTGGTGGAGTCCATGGCAAATGCATTCTCTGAGCTGTGATTGGTGGTGTCCATGGCAAATACATTCTCTGAGATGTGATTGGTGGAGTCCATGGCAAATACATTCTCTAAGATGTGATTGGTGGAAGCCAGGGTCTATACATTCTCTAAGCTGTGATTGGTGGAGCCCAGGGTCTATACATTCACAGAGCTGTGATTGGTGGAGTCCATGGCAAATGCATTCTCTGAGCTGTGATTGGTGGAGTCCATGGAAATACATTCTCTGAGAAGTGATTGGTGGTGTCCATGGCAAATACATTCTCTGAGCTGTGATTGGTGGAGTCGATGGCAAATACATTCTCTGATATGTGATTGGTGGAGCCCAGGGCCTATACATTCTCTAAGCTGTGATTGGTGGAGGCCAGGGACAATACATTCACAGAGCTGTGATTGGTGGAGTCCATGGCAAATACATTCTCTGAGATGTGATTGGTGGAGCCCAGGGCCTATACATTCACAGAGCTGTGATTGGTGGAGTCCATGGCAAATACATTCTCTGAGCTGTGATTGGTGGAGTCCATGGCAAATACATTCTCTGAGCTGTGATTGGTGGTGTCCATGGCAAATACATTCTCTGAGATGTGATTGGTGGAGGCCAGGGACAATACATTCACAGAGCTGTGATTGGTGGAGTCCATGGCAAATACATTCTCTAAGCTGTGATTGGTGGAGGCCAGGGACAATACATTCTCTAAGATGTGATTGGTGGAGGACAGGGCCTATACATTCTCTGAGATGTGATTGGTGGTGTCCATGGCAAATACATTCTCTAAGCTGTGATTGGTGGTGTCCATGGCAAATACATTCTCTAAGCTGTGATTGGTGGTGTCCATGGCAAATACATTCTCTAAGCTGTGATTGGTGGAGGACAGGGCCTATACATTCACAGAGCTGTGATTGGTGGAGTCCATGGCAAATACATTCTCTAAGCTGTGATTGGTGGAAGACAGGGCAAATACATTCTCTGAGATGTGATTGGTGGTGTCCATGGCAAATACATTCTCTGAGATGCCCTAGGACCATGCCCCAGGACTACCTGATATGATGACTCCTTGCTGTCCCCAGTCCACCTGGCCATGCTGCTGCTCCAGTTTCAACTGACCTGAGCCCTAGGACCGTGCCCCAGGACTACCTGACATGATGACTCCTTGCTGTCCCCAGTCCACCTGGCCATGCTGCTGCTCCAGTTTCAACTGACCTGAGCCCTAGGACCGTGCCCCAGGACTACCTGACATGATGACTCTTTGCTGTCCCCAGTCCACCTGGCCATGCTGCTGCTCCAGTTTCATCTAGGACCTGAGCCCTAGGACCGTGCCCCAGGACTACCTGACATGATGACTCCTTGCTGTCCCCAGTCCACCTGGCCATGCTGCTGCTCCAGTTTCAACTGACCTGAGCCCTAGGACCATACCCCAGGACTACCTGACATGATGACTCCTTGCTGTCCCCAGTCCACCTGGCCATGCTGCTGCTCCAGTTTCAACTGACCTGAGCCCTAGGACCATGCCCCAGGACTACCTGACATGATGACTCCTTGCTGTCCCCGGTCCACCTGACTGTGCTGCTGCTCCAGTTTCAACTGTTTTGCCTTGTTATTATTCGACCATGCTGGTCATTTATGAACATTTGAACATCTTGGCCATGTTCTGTTATAATCTCCACCCGGCACAGACAGAAGAGGACTGGCCACCCCACATAGCCTGGTTCCTCTCTAGGTTTCTTCCTAGGTTTTGGCCTTTCTAGGGAGTTTTTCCTAGCCACCGTGCTTCTACACCTGCATTGCTTGCTGTTTGGGGTTTTAGGCTGGGTTTCTGTACAGCACTTTGAGATTTCAGCTGATGTACGAAGGGCTATATAAATAAATTTGATTTGATTTGATAAAGATCATATTTATCTCCAGAAATCTCAGTTTACATTGACGCGGGGTAGTGACTGGTCCCACGGTGGGCAGTCTGGCTATAGTAAACGCGTTATGTTCAGTAATGCTTCCAAAACATCCAGTGGTTTGATCCACATCAATTTACAGAAATACTCATCATAAACATTGATAAAAGTTACAATTGTTATGCATGGAATTATAGATAAACTTCTCCTTAACTTCTTGCAACTAGGGGGCGCTATTAAAAACTTTGGATTAAAAACGTTACTGTTTTAAACAAGATATTTTATCACGAAAAGATGCTCGACTATGCATATAATTGACAGCTTACGCAGCTTACGCAGAAAATCTTGCGTAAAATACTGAGGTAGCCATTTTTCCAATCGCTTCTTATGAGAAACCAATTGCCTCGATGGATATATTACCGAATATATATGTTAAAAACACATTGAGGATGGATCCTAAACAACGTTTGCCGTGTTTCTGTCGATATTATGGAGTTAATTTTGAAAAAAGTTTGGCGTTGTAGTGGTAGCATTTTCCGGTCGATTTCTTTGCCAAGCATGATGAACAAACGGGAGCTATTTCGCCTACAAAAATAATATTTTCGGAAAAAAGGATCATTTGCTATCTAACTGGGAGTCTCCTGAGTGAAAGCATCCGAAGTTCTTCAAAGGTAAATTATTTTATTTGGTTGCTTTTCTTATTTTTGTGAAAATGTCACCTGCTGCCAGCAGAGCCTAGCATAGCATTATGCCATGATAAACTTACACAAATGCTTGTCTAGCGTTGGCTGTAACGCATAATTTGAAAATCTGAGATGACAGTGTTGTTAACAAAAGGCTAAGCTTGTGTTTGAATATATTTCATTTCATTTGCGATTTTCATGAATAGGAAAAATTTCTACGGGTATTTATGTCCGCTGCGTTATGCTAATGTTATGCTTTTAAATCCTCTACTGACGGTTCCTTGATGATCTTGTTGGTCTTCCTGTGACATCGGGTGCTCTAGGTGTCATGGGGGGCAGGTAGTTTGCCTCGGGTGATGCCTTGTGCAGACCGCACCCTCCTCTGGAGAGCCTTGCGGTTGAGGCCGGTGCAGTTGCCATACCAGGCTGTGATACAGCCCGACAGGATGCTCTCAATTGTGCATCTGTAAAAGTTTGTCAGGTTTTTGGTGACAAGCCAAATGTCTTCAGCCTCCTGAGGTTGAAGAGGTACTGTAGCGCCTTCTTCACCATGCTGTCTGTGTGGGTGGACCATTTCAATTTGTCTGTGATGTGTACGTCGAGAACTTAAAACTTTCCACCTTCTCCAATTCTTTCCCTTCGATGTGGATGGGGGAGGTACTCCCTCTGCTGTTTCCTGAAGTCCACAATCATCTACTTTGTTTTGTTGAGTGAGAGGTTGTCTTCCTGACACCACACTTTGAGTGCCCTCACCTCCTCCCTTTAGGCTATCTCGTCGTTGTTGGTGATCAAGCCAACTACTGTTGCATCGTCTGCAAACTTGATGATTGAGTTTGAGGCGTGCATAGCCACGCAGTCATGGGTGAACAAGGAGTACAGGAGAGGGCTGAGCACCCACCCTCGTGGGGCCCCAGTGTTGAGGGTCAGCAAAGTGGAGATGTTGTTTCCTACCTTCACCACCTGGGGGCGGCCCGTCAGAAAGTCCAGGACCCAGTTGCACAGGGAGGGGCTGAGACCCAGGACCTCCAGCTTGATCAAGAGCTTAGAGGGTACTATGGTTTTGAATGCTGAGCTGTAGTCAATGAACAGCTCGTCATTTTAGTTCGCTGCAGCTAGCGACTGGAACGAGCTGCAACAGGCACTCAAACAGGACACTTATCTCAATCTCTTCATTCAAAGATCCCATCATGGACACTCTTAATGACTGTTGTGGCTGCTTTTTCATGATGTATTGTTGTCTCTACCTTCTTGCCCTTTGTGCTGCTGTCTGTGCCCAATAATGTTTGTACCAAGTTTTGTGCTGCTACCATGTTGTGTTGCTACCATGTTGTTGTCATGTTGTGTTGCTATCATGCTCTGTTGTCATGTGTTGCTGCCTTGCTATGTTGTTGTCTTAGGTCTCTCTTTATGTAGTGTTGTGCTGTCTCTCTTGTCGTGATGTGTGTTTTGTCCCATATTTATATGTTATTTATTTATTTTAATCCCAGCCCCCGTCCCTGCAGGTCTTTTGCCTTTTGGTAGGCCGTCATTGTCAATAAGAATTTGTTCTTAACTGAATTTCCTAGTTAAATAAAGGTAAAAAAATATATATATAAATTAACGAAAACAGCATTCTTACATGTGTCCAGATGGGATAGGGCAGTGTGCAGTGCAATGGCGATTACGTCATCTGTGGACCTGTTGGGGCGGAATGCAAGCTGAAGTGGCTCTAGAGTCGCCGGTAAAGTGGTGGTGATATGATCCTTGACTAGCCTCTCAAAGTACTTCATGATGACAAAAGTGAGTGCTATGGTGCGGTAGTCATTTAGTTATCTTTGCCTTCTTGGGTACATGACCAATGGTAGCCATCTTGAAGTATATGGGGACAACAGACTGGGAAGAAGTGGTAGATCGGTTATTCTCATTGACAGCCAGTCTTAGAAGTGGTAGATCTGTTCTATGTGCTCTATTTCTATGCTTGTCATTCTTAAGTTTTGTTTTTGAGTCTTTTACTTTCGGTGTTGTACACCAGTGTCAAACAGCTGAAAATACTATATTTTTAAAAAATATATTTCACAGCCGTTTAAATCAAATCAAATCAAATTGCATTTGTCACATACACATGGTTAGCAGATGTTAATGCGAGTGTAGCGAAATGCTTATGTTTCTAGTTCCGACAATGCAGTAATAACCAACGAGTAATCTAATCTAACAATTCCACAACTACTACCTTATACACACAAGTGCAAAGGGATAAAGAATATGCACATAAAGATATATTTTTTATTTTTTTATTTTTTATTTGACCTTTATTTAACCAGGTAGGCTAGTTGAGAACAAGTTCTCATTTGCAGCTGCGACCTGGCCAAGATAAAGCATAGCAGTGTGAACAGAGTGAATGAATGATGGTACAGAGCGGCATAGGCAAGATGCAGTAGATGGTATCGAGTACAGTATTAGATGAGTAATGTAGGGTATATAAACATAAAGTGGCATAGTTAAAAGTGGCTTGTGATACATGTACTACATAGAGATGGCAAGATGCAGCAGGATGCAGCAGTTTAAATGAGTACAGTATATACATATACATATGAGATGAGTAATGTAGGGTATGTAAACAAAGTGGCATAGTTTAAAGTGGCTAGTGATACATGTATTACATAAAGATGCAGTAGATTATATAGGGTACAGTATATACATAAACATGTGAGATCAGTAATGTAGGGTATGTAAACATTATATTAAGTGGCATTGTTTAAAGTGGCTAGTGATACATTTTTACATCAATTTCCATCAATTCCCTTATTAAAGTGGCTGGAGTTGAGTCAGTATGTTGGCAGCAGCCACTCAATGTTAGTGGTGGCTGTTTAACAGTCTGATGGCCTTGAGATAGAAGCTGTTTTTCAGTCTCTCGGTCCCAGCTTTGATGCACCTGTACTGACCTCGCCTTCTGGATGATAGCGGGGTGAACAGGCAGTGGCTCGGGTGGTTGTTGTCGTTGATGATCTTTATGGCCTTCCTGTGACATCGGGTGGTGTTGGTGTCCTGGAGGGTAGGTAGTTTGCCCCCGGTGATGCGTTGTGCAGACCTCACTACCCTCTGGAGAGCCTTACGGTTGTCGATGTGGATAGGGGGTGGATAGGGGAGTGCTCCCTCTGCTGTTTCCTGAAGTCCACAATCATCTCCTTGAGTGTGAGGTTATTTTCCTGACACCACACTCCGAGGGCCCTCACCTCCTCCCTGTAAGCCATCTCGTTGTTGTTGGTAATCAAGCCCATTTTTACCACTGTACCACTGTGTCGTCTGCAAACTTGATGATTGAGTTGGAGGCGTGCATGGCCACGCAGTCGTGGGTGAACAGAGAGTACAGGAGAGGGCTCAGAACGCACCCTTGTGGGGCCCCAGTGTTGAGGATCAGCGGGTTGGAGATGTTGTTACCTACCCTCACCACCTGGGGGCGGCCCGTCAGGAAGTCCCGTACCCAGTTGCACAGGGTGTGGTCGAGACCCAGGGTCTCGAGCTTGATGACGAGTTTGGAGGGTACTATGGTGTTAAATGCTGAGCTGTAGTCGATGAACAGCATTCTCACATAGTTATTCCTCTTGTGCAGATGGGTTAGGGCCATGTGCAGTGTGGTTGCGATTGTGTAGTCTGTGGACCTATTGGGTTGAGGTGATATGGTCCTTGACTAGTCTCTCGAAGCACTTCATGATGACGGAAGTGAGTGCTACCGGGTGGTAGTCGTTTAGCTCAGTTACCTTAGCTTTCTTGGGAACAGGAACAATGGTGGCCCTCTTGAAGCATGTGGGAACAGCAGACTGGGATAAGGATTGATTGAATATGTCTGTAAACACACCAGCCAGCTGGTCTGCGCATGCTCTGAGGACACGGCTGGGGATGCCTGCAGCCTTGCGAGGGTTAACACGTTTAAATGTCTTACTCACCTCGGCTGCAGTGAAGGAGAGACCGCATGTTTTCGTTGCAGGCCGTGTCAGTGGCACTGTATTGTCCTCAAAGCGAGCAAAAAAGTTATTTAGTCTGTCTGGGAGCAAGACATCCTGGTCCGCGATGGGTCTGGTTTTCTTTTTGTAATCGGTGATTGACTGTAGACCCTGCCACATACCTCTTGTGTATGAGCCGTTGAATTGCGACTCTACTTTGTCTCTATACTGACACTTAGCTTGTTTGATTGCCTTGAGGAGGGAATAGCTACACTGTTTGTATTCGGTCATGTTTCCGGCACCTTGCACTGGTTAAAAGCAGTGGTTTGCGCTTTCAGTTTCGCGCGAATGCTGCCATCAATCCATGGTTTCTGGTTTGGGAATGTTTTAATCATTGCTGTGGGTATAGCATCGCCGATGCACTTTCTAATGAACTCGCTCACCGAATCAGCGTATTCGTCAATGTTGTTGTTGGACGCAATGCAGAACATATCCACATGATCGAAGCAGTCTTGAAGCGCGGAATGAGATTGGTCGGACCAGCGTTGAACAGACCTCAGCACGGGAGCTTCTTGTTTTAGTTTCTGTCTGTAGGCTGGAAGCAACAAAATGGAGTCGTGGTCAGCTTTTCCGAAAGGAGGGCGGGGGGGGGGGGCCTTATATGCGCCGCGGAAGTTAGAATAACAATGAGCCAGGGTTTTACCAGCCCTGGTTGCGCAAACGATATGCTGATAAAATTTAGGGAGTCTTGTTTTCAGTTTAGCCTTGTTAAAATCCCCAGCTACAATGAATGCAGCCTCAGGATATGTGGTTTCCAGTTTAGCAGGAGTCAAATAAAGTTTGTTCAGGGCCATCAATGTTTCTGCTTCGGGGGAATACATATGGCTGTGATTATAATCGAAGAGAATTCCCTTGGTAGATAATGCGGTCGACATTTGATTGTAAGGAATTCTAAGTCAGGTGAACAGAAGGACTTGAGTTCCTGTATGTTGTTGTGACCACACCATGTCTCGTTAACCATAAAGCATACGCCCCCGCCCCTCTTCTTACCAGAAAGATGTTTGTTTCTGTCGGCGCAATGCGTGGAGAAACCAGCTGGCTGCACCGACTCTGATAGCGTCTCTCGAGTGAGCCATGTTTCCGTGAAGCAAAGAACGTTACAGTCTCTTAGGTCTCTCTGGAATGCTCGGATTTCATCAACCTTGTCAAGAGACTGGACATTGGCGAGTAGTATGCTAGGGAGTGGTGCGCGATGTGCCCGTCTCCGGAGACTAACCAGAAGACCCCTTTGTTTTACGGCGTCGTTGTTTTGGGTCGCTGGCAGGGAACCGATCCATTGTCCTGGGTGGAAGGCAAAACACAGGATCCGCTTCGGGAGATTCATATTCTTGGTCGTAATGATGGTGAGTTGACGTTGCCCTTATATTCAGTAGTTACTCCCGACTGTATGTAATGAAACCTAAGATTACCTGGGGTACCAATGTAAGAAATAACACGTAAAAAAACTAAATACTGCATAGTTTCCTAGGAACGCAAAGCGAGGCGGCAATCTCTGTCGGCGCCGGAAGTCAAACGTTTAGATGTAACAATGATTAACTGCACAATAACTGCTTGTTTTGTCACAAACAGAAGTTTGTTGAACTATTCACATTTTAGTAACCAGGAAATGGCGGGGGCGATTTTTACATATTGCACCTTTAAAGGCATCTTTTCAACAGTTATAAATGTTAGTAACTCATTTGTTAACTGTCAGTGGATTGTCACTGTAAAATAAGGTACAACTTTTAGCAGTTATACATTTTGATAACTCAGTTATAAATGTTTATAGGTCAGTCACTTTCAAGTAAGGTATACTTTTAGCAGTTATACATGTGGGTAAATCATTTCTAGATGATTTGAGAGCTCACTCAGAGAGAGCTTAGACGTACTTATAGGCAATATTGGGTACTCCTCACTACATACGTGAGAGAAGATTTATCACTGTTCAATATGTTCAGCCAATACATGGTGGGTATGAATAACAAAACATTCAAAGTTGTGAGAGGATACCTTCTCCACAACCAAAGGTGTCACAGTTACCACTTCACAGCAAAGTGTTCACCACACTTGGACTATCACAGAGAAGTGGTAAATGTGTATTGATATAATCTGGTAAGGGAGAATGATGATTGAATCATGTCCTGGGTGTACATTTGGCCAGGACTTCAGGGTTGCAAATGTGGGTCAAGAAACATCATAAAAACCAACCTCTTCTGTTCACACCCAAAAGTGAGAAAATAACTATTGTTTAACTGTGCAACTATTTAAAATAAGGTTGAATGATGATACATAATGATTCATCTTATAAGCATTTATAAGTACATTTTCAAATGGTTAATAACTAGAGGTAAATATTGGCCCACTATTTGGCAAACACTGACCAGTGATTGCACTATTTTGACCAATGGTTGATAATGCATTTCCACATGATTAAATAATCATTAATAATGTAATTATAACCACTTTGCATATATTTTAAAAATTGAATATTATTGTGAAGGGTTACAGGTTACTCTACTGGTAGTGTTGCCAGTATAATTAAAGGATTACATTTATTTTGATTGATAATTGAATACAAGGTCCACCCGAAAATGTACTTTTAACCCAACCCCTCTGAATCGGAGTGGTGCGGGTGTAACGGATGTGAAACGCTAGCTTAGTTAGCGGTGGTGCGCACTAAATAGCATTTCAATTGGTGACGTCACTTGACCTTGAAGTAGTAGTTCCCCTTGCTCTGCAAGGGCCGCAGCTTTTGAGCGACGGGTAACGATGCTTTGAGGGTGACTGTTATTGATGTGTGCAGAGGGTCCCTGGTTTGCACCCGAGTATGGGTATGGGTGAGGGGATGGTCTAAAGTTATACTGTTACATTGCCATACCTGCGTGAAACTAACGTTTCACATCCGTTACACGGGGTCTGCGACATTGGGCACCCGGGGAGCGGTTGTTGCTTTGGTCAACTGGTAGTGGTGCCATGGTTACATTATAATGGTTATATTACTGGTAGTGGTGAAATGGTTACAGTATAATGGTTATTTTACTGGTATTGGTGCCATGGTTACAGTATAATGGTTATTCTACTGGTAGTGGTACCATGGTTACAGGATAATGGTTATTCCACTGGTATTGGTGCCATGGTTACATTATAATGGTTATTCTACTGCTGGTGGTACCATGGTTACAGGATAATGGTTATTTTCCTGGTAGTGGTACCATGGTTACAGTATAATGGTTATTCTACTGGTAGTGGTGAAAATGTTACAGTATAATGGTTATTTTACTGGTAGTGCTGAAATGGTTACAGTATAATGGTTATTTTACTGGTATTGGTACCATGGTTACAGGATAATGGTTATTTTACTGCTGGTGGTACCATGGTTACAGGATAATGGTTATTTTACTGGTATTGGTACCATGGTTACAGAATAATGGTTATTCTACTGGTATTGGTAGCATGGTTACAGGATAATGGTTATTCTACTGGTATTGGTGCCATGGTTACAGTATAATGGTTATTCTACTGGTAGTGGTGAAATGGTTACAGGATAATGGTTATTTTACTGGTATTGGTACCATGGTTACAGGATAATGGTTATTCTACTGGTATTGGTGCCATGGTTACAGTATAATGGTTATTTTTCTGCTGGTGGTACCATGGTTACAGGATAATGGTTATTCTACTGGTATTGGTGCCATGGTTACAGTATAATGGTTATTCTACTGGTAGTTGTAACGTCGTTCTTCATTTGTAGAAAGAGAGTCGGACCGAAATGCAGCGTGGTGGTTACTCATGACTTAAATGAAAAAGTGACACATGAAATAACTTATACATATACAAAAACAACAAACGGAACGTGAAACCTATACAGCCTATCTGGTGAAACTACACAGAGACAGGAACAATCACCCACGAAATACAAAGCGAAACCAGGCTACCTAAATACGGTTCCCAATCAGAGACAACGAGAATCACCTGACTCTGATTGAGAACCGCCTCAGGCAGCCAAGCCCATACAACACCCCTACTCAGCCGCAATCCCAATAATACAAAAACCCCAATACGAAATACAACAACATAAACCCATGTCACAACCTGGCCTGACCAAATAATTAAAGAAAACACAAAATACTAAGACCAAGGCGTGACAGTATTGGTTCCATGGTTACAGTATAATGGTTATTTACATTTACATTTAAGTCATTTAGCAGACGCTCTTATCCAGAGCGACTTACAAATTGGTGCATACAATGGAACAGCCACTTGCATCTAAATCTTTTTTTTGGGGGAGAAGGGGGTGGGGGGTGAGAAGGATTACTTACCCTTACTTACCCTATCCTAGGTATTCCTTGAAGAGGTGGGGTTTCAGGTGTCTCCGGAAGGTGGTGATTGACTCCGCTGTCCTGGCGTCGTGAGGGAGTTTGTTCCACCATTGGGGGGCCAGAGCAGCGAACAGTTTTGACTGGGCTGAGCGGGAACTGTACTTCCTCAGTGGTAGGGAGGCGAGCAGGCCAGAGGTGGATGAACGCAGTGCCCTTGTTGAACGCAGTGCCCTTGTTATTTTACTGGTAGTGGTGCCATGGTTACAGGATAATGGTTATTTTACTGGTATTGGTGCCATGGTTACAGTATAATGGTTATTCTACTGGTAGTGGTGAAATGGTTACCGTATAATGGTTAGTTTACTGGTAGTGCTGAAATGGTTACAGTATAATGGTTATTTTACTGGTATTGGTACCATGGTTCCAGGATATTGGTTATTTTACTGGTATTGGTGCCATGGTTACAGTATAATGGTTATTCTACTGGTAGTGGTGAAATGGTTACAGTATAATGGTTATTCTACTGGTGTTGGTGCCATGGTTACAGTATAATGGTTATTTTACTGGTATTGGTACCATGGTTACAGTATAATGGTTATTTTACTGGCATTGGTACCATGATTACAGGATAATGGTTATTTTTCTGCTGGTGGTACCATGGGTACAGGATAATGGTTATTCTACTGGTATTTGTACCATGGTTACAGGGTTATGGTTATTTTACTCATACTGGTACCATGGTAACATTATAATGGTTATTCTACTGGTAGTGGTGCCATGGTTACAGTATAATGGTTATTTTACTCGTAGTGGTACCATGGTTACAGGATAATGGTTATTTTACTCGTACTGGTACCATGGTAACATTATAATGGTTATTCTACTGGTAGTGGTGCCATGGTTACAGTATAATGGTTATTTTACTCGTAGTGGTACCATGGTTACAGGATAATGGTTATTCTTCTGGTGTTGGTACCATGGTAACAGTATAATGGTTATTTTACTGGTATTGGTGCCATGGTTACAGGACAATGGTTATTTTACTGGTAGTGGTACCATGGTTACAGTATAATGGTTATTCTACTGGTAGTGGTGCCATGGTTACAGTATAATGGTTATTCTACTGGTAGTGGTGCCATGGTTACAGTATAATGGTTATTTTACTGGTTGTGCTGAAATGGTTACAGTATAATGGTCATTTACTGGTATTGGTACCATGGTTACAGGAGAATGGTTATTTTACTGGTATTGGTACCATGGTTACAAGATAATGGTTATTTTACTGCTGGTGGTACCATGGTTACATGATAATGGTTATTCTACTGGTATTGGTGCCATGGTTACAGTATAATGGTTATTGTACTGGTATTGGTACCATGGTTACAGGAGAATGGTTATTTTACTGGTATTGGTACCATGGTTACAGGATAATGTTTGTTTTACTGCTGGTGGTACCATGGTTACAGGATAATGGTTATTCTACTGGTAGAGCTGAAAAAGTTACAGTATAATGGTTATTTTACTGATATTGGTACCATGGTTACAGAATAATGGTTATTCTACTGGTATTGGTGCCGTGGTTACAGTATAATGGTTATTCTACTGGTAGTGGTGAAATGGTTACAGTATAATGGTTATTTTACTGGTATTGGTACCATGGTTACAGGATAATGGTTATTCTACTGGTAGTGGTACCATGGTTACAGAATAATGGTTATTTTACTGGTAGTGGTACGATGGTTACAGGATAATGGTTATTCTACTGGTATTGGTGCCATGGTTACAGTATAATGGTTATTGTACTGGTAGTGGTGAAATGGTTACAGTATAATGGTTATTTTACTGGTATTGGTACCATGGTTACAGGATAATGGTTATTTTACTCGTAATGGTCCCATGGTTACATGATAATGGTTATTTTTACTGGTATTGGTACCATGGTTACAGGATAATGGTTATTTTACTGGTAGTGGTACCATGGTTACAGGATAATGGTTATTCTACTGGTATTGGTGCCATGGTTACAGTATAATGGTTATTCTACTGGTAGTGGTGAAATGGTTACAGGATAATGGTTATTTTACTGGTATTGGTACCATGGTTACAGGATAATGGTTATTCTACTGGTATTGGTGCCATGGTTACAGTATAATGGTTATTTTTCTGCTGGTGGTACCATGGTTACAGGATAATGGTTATTCTACTGGTATTGATGCCATGGTTACAGTATAATGGTTATTCTACTGGTAGTTGTAACGTGTTCTTCATTTGTAGAAAGAGAGTCGGACCGAAATGCAGCGTGGTGGTTACTCATGACTTAAATGAAAAAGTGACACATGAAATAACTTATACATATACAAAAACAACAAACGGAACGTGAAACCTATACAGCCTATCTGGTGAAACTACACAGAGACAGGAACAATCACCCACGAAATACAAAGCGAAACCAGGCTACCTAAATACGGTTCCCAATCAGAGACAACGAGAATCACCTGACTCTGATTGAGAACCGCCTCAGGCAGCCAAGCCCATACAACACCCCTACTCAGCCGCAATCCCAATAATACAAAAACCCCAATACGAAATACAACAACATAAACCCATGTCACAACCTGGCCTGACCAAATAATTAAAGAAAACACAAAATACTAAGACCAAGGCGTGACAGTATTGGTTCCATGGTTACAGTATAATGGTTATTTACATTTACATTTAAGTCATTTAGCAGACGCTCTTATCCAGAGCGACTTACAAATTGGTGCATACACCTTATGGCATCCAGTGGAACAGCCACTTGCATCTAAATCTTTTTTTTGGGGGGGGGGGAGAGAGAGAAGGGGGGGGGGGTGAGAAGGATTACTTACCCTTACTTACCCTATCCTAGGTATTCCTTGAAGAGGTGGGGTTTCAGGTGTCTCCGGAAGGTGGTGATTGACTCCGCTGTCCTGGCGTCGTGAGGGAGTTTGTTCCACCATTGGGGGGCCAGAGCAGCGAACAGTTTTGACTGGGCTGAGCGGGAACTGTACTTCCTCAGTGGTAGGGAGGCGAGCAGGCCAGAGGTGGATGAACGCAGTGCCCTTGTTGAACGCAGTGCCCTTGTTATTTTACTGGTAGTGGTGCCATGGTTACAGGATAATGGTTATTTTACTGGTATTGGTGCCATGGTTACAGTATAATGGTTATTCTACTGGTAGTGGTGAAATGGTTACCGTATAATGGTTAGTTTACTGGTAGTGCTGAAATGGTTACAGTATAATGGTTATTTTACTGGTATTGGTACCATGGTTCCAGGATATTGGTTATTTTACTGGTATTGGTGCCATGGTTACAGTATAATGGTTATTCTACTGGTAGTGGTGAAATGGTTACAGTATAATGGTTATTCTACTGGTGTTGGTGCCATGGTTACAGTATAATGGTTATTTTACTGGTATTGGTACCATGGTTACAGTATAATGGTTATTTTACTGGCATTGGTACCATGATTACAGGATAATGGTTATTTTTCTGCTGGTGGTACCATGGGTACAGGATAATGGTTATTCTACTGGTATTGGTACCATGGTTACAGGGTTATGGTTATTTTACTCATACTGGTACCATGGTAACATTATAATGGTTATTCTACTGGTAGTGGTGCCATGGTTACAGTATAATGGTTATTTTACTCGTAGTGGTACCATGGTTACAGGATAATGGTTATTTTACTCGTACTGGTACCATGGTAACATTATAATGGTTATTCTACTGGTAGTGGTGCCATGGTTACAGTATAATGGTTATTTTACTCGTAGTGGTACCATGGTTACAGGATAATGGTTATTCTTCTGGTGTTGGTACCATGGTAACAGTATAATGGTTATTTTACTGGTATTGGTGCCATGGTTACAGGACAATGGTTATTTTACTGGTAGTGGTACCATGGTTACAGTATAATGGTTATTCTACTGGTAGTGGTGCCATGGTTACAGTATAATGGTTATTCTACTGGTAGTGGTGCCATGGTTACAGTATAATGGTTATTTTACTGGTTGTGCTGAAATGGTTACAGTATAATGGTCATTTACTGGTATTGGTACCATGGTTACAGGAGAATGGTTATTTTACTGGTATTGGTACCATGGTTACAAGATAATGGTTATTTTACTGCTGGTGGTACCATGGTTACATGATAATGGTTATTCTACTGGTATTGGTGCCATGGTTACAGTATAATGGTTATTGTACTGGTATTGGTACCATGGTTACAGGAGAATGGTTATTTTACTGGTATTGGTACCATGGTTACAGGATAATGTTTGTTTTACTGCTGGTGGTACCATGGTTACAGGATAATGGTTATTCTACTGGTAGAGCTGAAAAAGTTACAGTATAATGGTTATTTTACTGATATTGGTACCATGGTTACAGAATAATGGTTATTATACTGGTATTGGTGCCGTGGTTACAGTATAATGGTTATTCTACTGGTAGTGGTGAAATGGTTACAGTATAATGGTTATTTTACTGGTATTGGTACCATGGTTACAGGATAATGGTTATTTTACTGCTGGTGGTACCATGGTTACAGGATAATGGTTATTTTACTGGTATTGGTACCATGGTTACAGAATAATGGTTATTCTACTGGTATTGGTAGCATGGTTACAGGATAATGGTTATTCTACTGGTATTGGTGCCATGGTTACAGTATAATGGTTATTTTACTGGTAGTGCTGAAATGGTTACAGTATAATGGTTATTTTACTGGTATTGGTACCATGGTTACAGGATAATGGTTATTTTACTGGTAGTGCTGAAATGGTTACAGTATAATGGTTATTTTACTGGTAGTGGTACGATGGTTACAGGATAATGGTTATTCTACTGGTATTGGTGCCATGGTTACAGTATAATGGTTATTTTACTGGTAGTGCTGAAATGGTTACAGTATAATGGTTATTTTACTGGTATTGGTACCATGGTTACAGGATAATGGTTATTTTACTGCTGGTGGTACCATGGTTACAGGATAATGGTTATTTTACTGGTATTGGTACCATGGTTACAGAATAATGGTTATTCTACTGGTATTGGTAGCATGGTTACAGGATAATGGTTATTCTACTGGTATTGGTGCCATGGTTACAGTATAATGGTTATTCTACTGGTAGTGGTGAAATGGTTACAGGATAATGGTTATTTTACTGGTATTGGTACCATGGTTACAGGATAATGGTTATTCTACTGGTATTGGTGCCATGGTTACAGTATAATGGTTATTTTTCTGCTGGTGGTACCATGGTTACAGGATAATGGTTATTCTACTGGTATTGGTGCCATGGTTACAGTATAATGGTTATTCTACTGGTAGTTGTAACGTCGTTCTTCATTTGTAGAAAGAGAGTCGGACCGAAATGCAGCGTGGTGGTTACTCATGACTTAAATGAAAAGTGACACATGAAATAACTTATACATATACAAAAACAACAAACGGAACGTGAAACCTATACAGCCTATCTGGTGAAACTACACAGAGACAGGAACAATCACCCACGAAATACAAAGCGAAACCAGGCTACCTAAATACGGTTCCCAATCAGAGACAACGAGAATCACCTGACTCTGATTGAGAACCGCCTCAGGCAGCCAAGCCCATACAACACCCCTACTCAGCCGCAATCCCAATAATACAAAAACCCCAATACGAAATACAACAACATAAACCCATGTCACAACCTGGCCTGACCAAATAATTAAAGAAAACACAAAATACTAAGACCAAGGCGTGACAGTATTGGTGCCATGGTTACAGTATAATGGTTATTCTACTGGTAGTGGTGAAATGGTTACCGTATAATGGTTAGTTTACTGGTAGTGCTGAAATGGTTACAGTATAATGGTTATTTTACTGGTATTGGTACCATGGTTCCAGGATATTGGTTATTTTACTGGTATTGGTGCCATGGTTACAGTATAATGGTTATTCTGCTGGTAGTGGTGAAATGGTTACAGTATAATGGTTATTCTACTGGTGTTGGTGCCATGGTTACAGTATAATGGTTATTTTACTGGTATTGGTACCATGGTTACAGTATAATGGTTATTTTACTGGCATTGGTACCATGATTACAGGATAATGGTTATTTTTCTGCTGGTGGTACCATGGGTACAGGATAATGGTTATTCTACTGGTATTGGTACCATGGTTACAGGGTTATGGTTATTTTACTCATACTGGTACCATGGTAACATTATAATGGTTATTCTACTGGTAGTGGTGCCATGGTTACAGTATAATGGTTATTTTACTCGTAGTGGTACCATGGTTACAGGATAATGGTTATTTTACTCGTACTGGTACCATGGTAACATTATAATGGTTATTCTACTGGTAGTGGTGCCATGGTTACAGTATAATGGTTATTTTACTCGTAGTGGTACCATGGTTACAGGATAATGGTTATTCTTCTGGTGTTGGTACCATGGTAACAGTATAATGGTTATTTTACTGGTATTGGTGCCATGGTTACAGGACAATGGTTATTTTACTGGTAGTGGTACCATGGTTACAGTATAATGGTTATTCTACTGGTAGCGGTGCCATGGTTACAGTATAATGGTTATTCTACTGGTAGTGGTGCCATGGTTACAGTATAATGGTTATTTTACTGGTTGTGCTGAAATGGTTACAGTATAATGGTAATTTACTGGTATTGGTACCATGGTTACAGGAGAATGGTTATTTTACTGGTATTGGTACCATGGTTACAAGATAATGGTTATTTTACTGCTGGTGGTACCATGGTTACATGATAATGGTTATTCTACTGGTATTGGTGCCATGGTTACAGTATAATGGTTATTCTACTGGTAGTGGTACCATGGTTACAGGATAATGTTTTTTTACTGCTGGTGGTACCATGGTTACAGGATAATGGTTATTCTATAATGGTATAATGGTTATTTTACTGATATTGGTACTGGTTACAGAATAATGGTTATTCTACTGGTATGGTTACAGTATAATGGTTATTCTACTGGTAGTGGTTTTACAGTATAATGGTTATTTTACTGGTATTGGTACCATGGTTACAGGATAATGGTTATTCTACTGGTAGTGGTACCATGGTTACAGAATAATGGTTATTTTACTGGTAGTGGTACGATGGTTACAGGATAATGGTTATTCTACTGGTATTGGTGCCATGGTTACACTGGTATAATGGTTTATTGGTTATTTTACTGGTATTGGTACCCAGGATAATGGTTATGGTCCCATGGTTACAGATAATGGTTATTTTACTGGTATTGGTACGGTTACAGTATAATGGTTATTGTACTGGTATTGGTACCATGGTTACAGGAGAATGGTTATTTTACTGGTATTGGTACCATGGTTACAGGATAATGTTTGTTTTACTGCTGGTGGTACCATGGTTACAGGATAATGGTTATTCTACTGGTAGAGCTGAAAAAGTTACAGTATAATGGTTATTTTACTGATATTGGTACCATGGTTACAGAATAATGGTTATTCTACTGGTATTGGTGCCGTGGTTACAGTATAATGGTTATTCTACTGGTAGTGGTGAAATGGTTACAGTATAATGGTTATTTTACTGGTATTGGTACCATGGTTACAGGATAATGGTTATTCTACTGGTAGTGGTACCATGGTTACAGAATAATGGTTATTTTACTGGTAGTGGTACGATGGTTACAGGATAATGGTTATTCTACTGGTATTGGTGCCATGGTTACAGTATAATGGTTATTGTACTGGTAGTGGTGAAATGGTTACAGTATAATGGTTATTTTACTGGTATTGGTACCATGGTTACAGGATAATGGTTATTTTACTCGTAATGGTCCCATGGTTACATGATAATGGTTATTTTTACTGGTATTGGTACCATGGTTACAGGATAATGGTTATTTTACTGGTAGTGGTACCATGGTTACAGGATAATGGTTATTCTACTGGTATTGGTGCCATGGTTACAGTATAATGGTTATTCTACTGGTAGTGGTGAAATGGTTACAGGATAATGGTTATTTTACTGGTATTGGTACCATGGTTACAGGATAATGGTTATTCTACTGGTATTGGTGCCATGGTTACAGTATAATGGTTATTTTTCTGCTGGTGGTACCATGGTTACAGGATAATGGTTATTCTACTGGTATTGATGCCATGGTTACAGTATAATGGTTATTCTACTGGTAGTTGTAACGTCGTTCTTCATTTGTAGAAAGAGAGTCGGACCGAAATGCAGCGTGGTGGTTACTCATGACTTAAATGAAAAAGTGACACATGAAATAACTTATACATATACAAAAACAACAAACGGAACGTGAAACCTATACAGCCTATCTGGTGAAACTACACAGAGACAGGAACAATCACCCACGAAATACAAAGCGAAACCAGGCTACCTAAATACGGTTCCCAATCAGAGACAACGAGAATCACCTGACTCTGATTGAGAACCGCCTCAGGCAGCCAAGCCCATACAACACCCCTACTCAGCCGCAATCCCAATAATACAAAAACCCCAATACGAAATACAACAACATAAACCCATGTCACAACCTGGCCTGACCAAATAATTAAAGAAAACACAAAATACTAAGACCAAGGCGTGACAGTATTGGTTCCATGGTTACAGTATAATGGTTATTTACATTTACATTTAAGTCATTTAGCAGACGCTCTTATCCAGAGGTTACAAAGTGCATACAATGGCATCCAGTACTTTCTAAATCTTTTTTTTTTTTTTGGGGGGAGAAGGGGGTGGGGGGTGAGAAGGATTACTTACCCTTACTTACCCTATCCTAGGTATTCCTTGAAGAGGTGGGGTTTCAGGTGTCTCCGGAAGGTGGTGATTGACTCCGCTGTCCTGGCGTCGTGAGGGAGTTTGTTCCACCATTGGGGGGCCAGAGCAGCGAACAGTTTTGACTGGGCTGAGCGGGAACTGTACTTCCTCAGTGGTAGGGAGGCGAGCAGGCCAGAGGTGGATGAACGCAGTGCCCTTGTTGAACGCAGTGCCCTTGTTATTTTACTGGTAGTGGTGCCATGGTTACAGGATAATGGTTATTTTACTGGTATTGGTGCCATGGTTACAGTATAATGGTTATTCTACTGGTAGTGGTGAAATGGTTACCGTATAATGGTTAGTTTACTGGTAGTGCTGAAATGGTTACAGTATAATGGTTATTTTACTGGTATTGGTACCATGGTTCCAGGATATTGGTTATTTTACTGGTATTGGTGCCATGGTTACAGTATAATGGTTATTCTACTGGTAGTGGTGAAATGGTTACAGTATAATGGTTATTCTACTGGTGTTGGTGCCATGGTTACAGTATAATGGTTATTTTACTGGTATTGGTACCATGGTTACAGTATAATGGTTATTTTACTGGCATTGGTACCATGATTACAGGATAATGGTTATTTTTCTGCTGGTGGTACCATGGGTACAGGATAATGGTTATTCTACTGGTATTGGTACCATGGTTACAGGGTTATGGTTATTTTACTCATACTGGTACCATGGTAACATTATAATGGTTATTCTACTGGTAGTGGTGCCATGGTTACAGTATAATGGTTATTTTACTCGTAGTGGTACCATGGTTACAGGATAATGGTTATTTTACTCGTACTGGTACCATGGTAACATTATAATGGTTATTCTACTGGTAGTGGTGCCATGGTTACAGTATAATGGTTATTTTACTCGTAGTGGTACCATGGTTACAGGATAATGGTTATTCTTCTGGTGTTGGTACCATGGTAACAGTATAATGGTTATTTTACTGGTATTGGTGCCATGGTTACAGGACAATGGTTATTTTACTGGTAGTGGTACCATGGTTACAGTATAATGGTTATTCTACTGGTAGTGGTGCCATGGTTACAGTATAATGGTTATTCTACTGGTAGTGGTGCCATGGTTACAGTATAATGGTTATTTTACTGGTTGTGCTGAAATGGTTACAGTATAATGGTCATTTACTGGTATTGGTACCATGGTTACAGGAGAATGGTTATTTTACTGGTATTGGTACCATGGTTACAAGATAATGGTTATTTTACTGCTGGTGGTACCATGGTTACATGATAATGGTTATTCTACTGGTATTGGTGCCATGGTTACAGTATAATGGTTATTGTACTGGTATTGGTACCATGGTTACAGGAGAATGGTTATTTTACTGGTATTGGTACCATGGTTACAGGATAATGTTTGTTTTACTGCTGGTGGTACCATGGTTACAGGATAATGGTTATTCTACTGGTAGAGCTGAAAAAGTTACAGTATAATGGTTATTTTACTGATATTGGTACCATGGTTACAGAATAATGGTTATTATACTGGTATTGGTGCCGTGGTTACAGTATAATGGTTATTCTACTGGTAGTGGTGAAATGGTTACAGTATAATGGTTATTTTACTGGTATTGGTACCATGGTTACAGGATAATGGTTATTTTACTGCTGGTGGTACCATGGTTACAGGATAATGGTTATTTTACTGGTATTGGTACCATGGTTACAGAATAATGGTTATTCTACTGGTATTGGTAGCATGGTTACAGGATAATGGTTATTCTACTGGTATTGGTGCCATGGTTACAGTATAATGGTTATTTTACTGGTAGTGCTGAAATGGTTACAGTATAATGGTTATTTTACTGGTATTGGTACCATGGTTACAGGATAATGGTTATTTTACTGGTAGTGCTGAAATGGTTACAGTATAATGGTTATTTTACTGGTAGTGGTACGATGGTTACAGGATAATGGTTATTCTACTGGTATTGGTGCCATGGTTACAGTATAATGGTTATTTTACTGGTAGTGCTGAAATGGTTACAGTATAATGGTTATTTTACTGGTATTGGTACCATGGTTACAGGATAATGGTTATTTTACTGCTGGTGGTACCATGGTTACAGGATAATGGTTATTTTACTGGTATTGGTACCATGGTTACAGAATAATGGTTATTCTACTGGTATTGGTAGCATGGTTACAGGATAATGGTTATTCTACTGGTATTGGTGCCATGGTTACAGTATAATGGTTATTCTACTGGTAGTGGTGAAATGGTTACAGGATAATGGTTATTTTACTGGTATTGGTACCATGGTTACAGGATAATGGTTATTCTACTGGTATTGGTGCCATGGTTACAGTATAATGGTTATTTTTCTGCTGGTGGTACCATGGTTACAGGATAATGGTTATTCTACTGGTATTGGTGCCATGGTTACAGTATAATGGTTATTCTACTGGTAGTTGTAACGTCGTTCTTCATTTGTAGAAAGAGAGTCGGACCGAAATGCAGCGTGGTGGTTACTCATGACTTAAATGAAAAAGTGACACATGAAATAACTTATACATATACAAAAACAACAAACGGAACGTGAAACCTATACAGCCTATCTGGTGAAACTACACAGAGACAGGAACAATCACCCACGAAATACAAAGCGAAACCAGGCTACCTAAATACGGTTCCCAATCAGAGACAACGAGAATCACCTGACTCTGATTGAGAACCGCCTCAGGCAGCCAAGCCCATACAACACCCCTACTCAGCCGCAATCCCAATAATACAAAAACCCCAATACGAAATACAACAACATAAACCCATGTCACAACCTGGCCTGACCAAATAATTAAAGAAAACACAAAATACTAAGACCAAGGCGTGACAGTATTGGTGCCATGGTTACAGTATAATGGTTATTCTACTGGTAGTGGTGAAATGGTTACCGTATAATGGTTAGTTTACTGGTAGTGCTGAAATGGTTACAGTATAATGGTTATTTTACTGGTATTGGTACCATGGTTCCAGGATATTGGTTATTTTACTGGTATTGGTGCCATGGTTACAGTATAATGGTTATTCTGCTGGTAGTGGTGAAATGGTTACAGTATAATGGTTATTCTACTGGTGTTGGTGCCATGGTTACAGTATAATGGTTATTTTACTGGTATTGGTACCATGGTTACAGTATAATGGTTATTTTACTGGCATTGGTACCATGATTACAGGATAATGGTTATTTTTCTGCTGGTGGTACCATGGGTACAGGATAATGGTTATTCTACTGGTATTGGTACCATGGTTACAGGGTTATGGTTATTTTACTCATACTGGTACCATGGTAACATTATAATGGTTATTCTACTGGTAGTGGTGCCATGGTTACAGTATAATGGTTATTTTACTCGTAGTGGTACCATGGTTACAGGATAATGGTTATTTTACTCGTACTGGTACCATGGTAACATTATAATGGTTATTCTACTGGTAGTGGTGCCATGGTTACAGTATAATGGTTATTTTACTCGTAGTGGTACCATGGTTACAGGATAATGGTTATTCTTCTGGTGTTGGTACCATGGTAACAGTATAATGGTTATTTTACTGGTATTGGTGCCATGGTTACAGGACAATGGTTATTTTACTGGTAGTGGTACCATGGTTACAGTATAATGGTTATTCTACTGGTAGCGGTGCCATGGTTACAGTATAATGGTTATTCTACTGGTAGTGGTGCCATGGTTACAGTATAATGGTTATTTTACTGGTTGTGCTGAAATGGTTACAGTATAATGGTAATTTACTGGTATTGGTACCATGGTTACAGGAGAATGGTTATTTTACTGGTATTGGTACCATGGTTACAAGATAATGGTTATTTTACTGCTGGTGGTACCATGGTTACATGATAATGGTTATTCTACTGGTATTGGTGCCATGGTTACAGTATAATGGTTATTCTACTGGTAGTGGTACCATGGTTACAGGATAATGTTTTTTTACTGCTGGTGGTACCATGGTTACAGGATAATGGTTATTCTACTGGTAGAGCTGAAAAAGTTACAGTATAATGGTTATTTTACTGATATTGGTACCATGGTTACAGAATAATGGTTATTCTACTGGTATTGGTGCCGTGGTTACAGTATAATGGTTATTCTACTGGTAGTGGTGAAATGGTTACAGTATAATGGTTATTTTACTGGTATTGGTACCATGGTTACAGGATAATGGTTATTCTACTGGTAGTGGTACCATGGTTACAGAATAATGGTTATTTTACTGGTAGTGGTACGATGGTTACAGGATAATGGTTATTCTACTGGTATTGGTGCCATGGTTACAGTATAATGGTTATTGTACTGGTAGTGGTGAAATGGTTACAGTATAATGGTTATTTTACTGGTATTGGTACCATGGTTACAGGATAATGGTTATTTTACTCGTAATGGTCCCATGGTTACATGATAATGGTTATTTTTACTGGTATTGGTACCACGGTTACAGGATAATGGTTATTTTACTGGTAGTGGTACCATGGTTACAGGATAATGGTTATTCTACTGGTATTGGTGCCATGGTTACAGTATAATGGTTATTCTACTGGTAGTGGTGAAATGGTTACAGGATAATGGTTATTTTACTGGTATTGGTACCATGGTTACAGGATAATGGTTATTCTACTGGTATTGGTGCCATGGTTACAGTATAATGGTTATTTTTCTGCTGGTGGTACCATGGTTACAGGATAATGCTTATTCTACTGGTATTGGTGCCATGGTTACAGTATAATGGTTATTCTACTGGTAGTTGTAACGTCGTTCTTCATTTGTAGAAAGAGAGTCGGACCGAAATGCAGCGTGGTGGTTACTCATGACTTAAATGAAAAGTGACACATGAAATAACTTATACATATAAAAACAACAAACGGAACGTGAAACCTATACAGCCTATCTGGTGAAACTACACAGAGACAGGAACAATCACCCACGAAATACAAAGCGAAACCAGGCTACCTAAATACGGTTCCCAATGAGAGACAACGAGAATCACCTGACTCTGATTGAGAACCGCCTCAGGCAGCCAAGCCCATACAACACCCCTACTCAGCCGCAATCCCAATAATACAAAAACCCCAATACGAAATACAACAACATAAACCCATGTCACAACCTGGCCTGACCAAATAATTAAAGAAAACACAAAATACTAAGACCAAGGCGTGACAGTATTGGTTCCATGGTTACAGTATAATGGTTATTTTACTGGTAGTGGTGCCATGGTTACAGGATAATGGTTATTTTACTGGTATTGGTGCCATGGTTACAGTATAATGGTTATTCTACTGGTAGTGGTGAAATGGTTACCGTATAATGGTTAGTTTACTGGTAGTGCTGAAATGGTTACAGTATAATGGTTATTTTACTGGTATTGGTACCATGGTTCCAGGATATTGGTTATTTTACTGGTATTGGTGCCATGGTTACAGTATAATGGTTATTCTACTGGTAGTGGTGAAATGGTTACAGTATAATGGTTATTCTACTGGTGTTGGTGCCATGGTTACAGTATAATGGTTATTTTACTGGTATTGGTACCATGGTTACAGTATAATGGTTATTTTACTGGCATTGGTACCATGATTACAGGATAATGGTTATTGTTCTGCTGGTGGTACCATGGGTACAGGATAATGGTTATTCTACTGGTATTGGTACCATGGTTACAGGGTTATGGTTATTTTACTCATACTGGTACCATGGTAACATTATAATGGTTATTCTACTGGTAGTGGTGCCATGGTTACAGTATAATGGTTATTTTACTCGTAGTGGTACCATGGTTACAGGATAATGGTTATTTTACTCGTACTGGTACCATGGTAACATTATAATGGTTATTCTACTGGTAGTGGTGCCATGGTTACAGTATAATGGTTATTTTACTCGTAGTGGTACCATGGTTACAGGATAATGGTTATTCTTCTGGTGTTGGTACCATGGTAACAGTATAATGGTTATTTTACTGGTATTGGTGCCATGGTTACAGGACAATGGTTATTTTACTGGTAGTGGTACCATGGTTACAGTATAATGGTTATTCTACTGGTAGTGGTGCCATGGTTACAGTATAATGGTTATTCTACTGGTAGTGGTGCCATGGTTACAGTATAATGGTTATTTTACTGGTTGTGCTGAAATGGTTACAGTATAATGGTCATTTACTGGTATTGGTACCATGGTTACAGGAGAATGGTTATTTTACTGGTATTGGTACCATGGTTACAAGATAATGGTTATTTTACTGCTGGTGGTACCATAGTTACATGATAATGGTTATTCTACTGGTATTGGTGCCATGGTTACAGTATAATGGTTATTCTACTGGTAGTGGTACCATGGTTACAGGATAATGTTTGTTTTACTGCTGGTGGTACCATGGTTACAGGATAATGGTTATTCTACTGGTAGAGCTGAAAAAGTTACAGTATAATGGTTATTTTACTGATATTGGTACCATGGTTACAGAATAATGGTTATTCTACTGGTATTGGTGCCGTGGTTACAGTATAATGGTTATTCTACTGGTAGTGGTGAAATGGTTACAGTATAATGGTTATTTTACTGGTATTGGTACCATGGTTACAGGATAATGGTTATTCTACTGGTAGTGGTACCATGGTGACAGAATAATGGTTATTTTACTGGTAGTGGTACGATGGTTACAGGATAATGGTTATTCTACTGGTATTGGTGCCATGGTTACAGTATAATGGTTATTGTACTGGTAGTGGTGAAATGGTTACAGTATAATGGTTATTTTACTGGTATTGGTACCATGGTTACAGGATAATGGTTATTTTACTCGTAATGGTCCCATGGTTACATGATAATGGTTATTTTTACTGGTATTGGTACCATGGTTACAGGATAATGGTTATTTTACTGGTAGTGGTACCATGGTTACAGGATAATGGTTATTCTACTGGTATTGGTGCCATGGTTACAGTATAATGGTTATTCTACTGGTAGTGGTGAAATGGTTACAGGATAATGGTTATTTTACTGGTATTGGTACCATGGTTACAGGATAATGGTTATTCTACTGGTATTGGTGCCATGGTTACAGTATAATGGTTATTTTTCTGCTGGTGGTACCATGGTTACAGGATAATGGTTATTCTACTGGTATTGGTGCCATGGTTACAGTATAATGGTTATTCTACTGGTAGTTGTAACGTCGTTCTTCATTTGTAGAAAGAGAGTCGGACCGAAATGCAGCGTGGTGGTTACTCATGACTTAAATGAAAAAGTGACACATGAAATAACTTATACATATAAAAAAACAACAAACGGAACGTGAAACCTATACAGCTTATCTGGTGAAACTACACAGAGACAGGAACAATCACCCACGAAATACAAAGCGAAACCAGGCTACCTAAATACGGTTCCCAATCAGACACAACGAGAATCACCTGACTCTGATTGAACCGCCTCAGGCAGCCAAGCCCATACAACACCCCTACTCAGCCGCAATCCCAATAATACAAAAACCCCAATACGAAATACAACAACATAAACCCATGTCACAACCTGGCCTGACCAAATAATTAAAGAAAACACAAAATACTAAGACCAAGGCGTGACAGTATTGGTTCCATGGTTACAGTATAATGGTTATTTTACTGGTAGTGGTGCCATGGTTACAGGATAATGGTTATTTTACTGGTATTGGTGCCATGGTTACAGTATAATGGTTATTCTACTGGTAGTGGTGAAATGGTTACCGTATAATGGTTAGTTTACTGGTAGTGCTGAAATGGTTACAGTATAATGGTTATTTTACTGGTATTGGTACCATGGTTCCAGGATATTGGTTATTTTACTGGTATTGGTGCCATGGTTACAGTATAATGGTTATTCTACTGGTAGTGGTGAAATGGTTACAGTATAATGGTTATTCTACTGGTGTTGGTGCCATGGTTACAGTATAATGGTTATTTTACTGGTATTGGTACCATGGTTACAGTATAATGGTTATTTTACTGGCATTGGTACCATGATTACAGGATAATGGTTATTTTTCTGCTGGTGGTACCATGGGTACAGGATAATGGTTATTCTACTGGTATTGGTACCATGGTTACAGGGTTATGGTTATTTTACTCATACTGGTACCATGGTAACATTATAATGGTTATTCTACTGGTAGTGGTGCCATGGTTACAGTATAATGGTTATTTTACTCGTAGTGGTACCATGGTTACAGGATAATGGTTATTTTACTCGTACTGGTACCATGGTAACATTATAATGGTTATTCTACTGGTAGTGGTGCCATGGTTACAGTATAATGGTTATTTTACTCGTAGTGGTACCATGGTTACAGGATAATGGTTATTCTTCTGGTGTTGGTACCATGGTAACAGTATAATGGTTATTTTACTGGTATTGGTGCCATGGTTACAGGACAATGGTTATTTTACTGGTAGTGGTACCATGGTTACAGTATAATGGTTATTCTACTGGTAGTGGTGCCATGGTTACAGTATAATGGTCATTCTACCTTTATTGGTTCCATGGTAGTCGGCAGGGTAGCCTAGTGGTTCGAGTGTCGGACTAGTAACCGGAAGGGTACTAGACAAACACTACCCTGGAACACTACACATAGACAGACATTACCCTGGAACACTACACATAGACAGACACTACCCTGGAACACTACACATAGACAAACACTACCCTGGAACACTACTACTAGACAAACACTACCCTGGAACACTACACATAGACAAACACTACCCTGGAAATCTACACATAGACAAACACTACCCTGGAACACTACACATAGACAATCACTACCCTGGAACACCACACATAGACAAACACTACCCTGGAACACTACTACTAGACAGACACAATACCCTGGAACACTACACATAGACAAACACTACCCTGGAACACTACTACTAGACAAACACTACCCTGGAACACTACACATAGACAAACACATCCCTGGAACACTACACATAGACAAACACTACCCTGGAACACTACACATAGACAAACACTACCCTGGAACACTGCTACGAGACAACCACTACCCTGGGACACTACACATAGACAAACACTACCCTGGAACACTACACAAAGACAATCACTACCCTGGAACACTA
Source organism: Oncorhynchus keta (assembly GCF_023373465.1). NCBI lineage: Eukaryota > Metazoa > Chordata > Actinopteri > Salmoniformes > Salmonidae > Oncorhynchus > Oncorhynchus keta. Next base: position 1,258,196 of record NC_068434.1, read on the forward strand.
CTACTAGACAGACACTACCCTGGAACACTACTCATAGACAAACACTACACGGTTTGGAACATTAGTCCTGGCTGGGACCTACAGAGCAGATCCACAGTGAGGCGGTCGGGTCATTAACACTGGCTGGGACTGTAAAGTTAATTCATTAGATCTCCGTGCCAAACAGAGATCTAATGGCAGGAAGCCTCTCAACAAGTGCAACGCCACATACCAACCTTAGGAAGTATCTTACCACACTCACGCTATAACCAAGTAAAAACACATGGGCTGCTCTTCTCTGTCCATCAGGCCCCAGCCACGGACATTTTTCATGATGGAATACCTCCTCTGAGGAACAACATATGGACAACTAGAAACAAAACATGTGGACAGCTAACTCAACCAGCTATAAGGTCTGAAGTGACACAACATGTGGACAATCATCATCCTGGAAAGAGAAACATAACCCTAACCTTCCACAGAGATTGGACTGAACATAGATACTAAATCTGATAATTACTCTCAACGAGATACAATCTCTGTGAAATCTTTGCGATGGTTGATAGTTTTGATCGTTTTAAGAGGAGTACTGTAGTTGATTTTAAGGCATCTGTTTTAAGAGGAGTACTGTAGTTGATTTTAAGGCATCTGTTTTTAAGAGGAGTACTGTAGTTGATTGTAAGAGGAAATAAAATCAGAAACACAGGAGACTGCTGAGGGAAGACGGCTCATAATAATGGCCGGAACGAAGCGAATCATCGCATTCATTCTGTTCCAGCCATTAACACAAGCCAGTCCTCCCCAATTAAAATGCAACCAATTTCTTGTGCCAGAAACACCTTTTTTTACATACACTATAGCCCAGATCCAGACCTAATCTTCCCCAGTCTTCCCTACCAGACACTCTTAGCCCAGATCCAGACCTAATCTTCCTCAGTTCCCCCAACCAGACACTCCTAGCCCAGATCCAGACCTAATCTTCCCCAGTCCCCCCTACCGGACAATCCTAGCCCAGATCCAGACCTAATTTTCCCAGTCCCACCTATCAGACACTCCTAGCCCAGATCCAGACCTATTCTTCCTCAGTACACCCAAACAGACACTCCGAGCCCAGATCCAGACCTAATCGTCCCCAGTCCCCCCTACCAGACACTCCTAGCCCAGATCCAGACCTAATCTTCCCCAGTCCCCCTACCAGACACTCCAAGCCCAGATCCAGACTTATCTTCCCCAGTCTCCCCTACCAGACACTCCTAGCCCAGATCCAGACCTAATCTTCCCCAGTCCCCCTACCAGACACTCCAAGCCCAGATCCAGACCTAAACTACCCCAGTCCCCCCTACCAGACACTCCTAGCCCAGTTCCACACCTAATCTTCCCCAGTCCCCCCTACCAGACACTCCTAGCCCAGATCCAGACCTAATTTTCCTCAGTTCCACCTACCAGACATTCCTAGCCCAGATCCAGACCGAATCGTCCCCAGTCCCCCCTACCAGACACTCCTAGCCCAGATCCAGACCTAATCTTCCCCAGTCCCCCCTACCAGATACTCCTAGCCCAGATCCTGACCTAATCTTCCTCAGTCCCCCCAAGCAGACACTCCTAGCCCAGATCCAAACCTAATCTTCCTCAGTTCCCCCAACCAGACACTCCTAGCCCAGATCCAGACCTAATGTTCCTCAGTTCCACCTACCAGACATTCCTAGCCCAGATCTAGACCTAATCATCCCCAGTCCCCCCTACCAGACACTCCTAGCCCAGATCCAGACCTAATCTTCCCCAGTCCCCCTACCAGATACTCCTAGCCCAGATCCTGACCTAATCTTCCTCAGTCCCCCCAAGCAGACACTCCTAGCCCAGATCCAAACCTAATCTTCCTCAGTTCCCCCAACCAGACACTCCGAGCCCAGATCCAGACCTATTCTTCCTCAGTCCACCCAAGCAGACACTCCTAGCCCAGATCCAGACCTAATCGTCCCCAGTCCCCCCTACCAGACACTCCTGGCCTTCCCCCCTAGCAGATGCTGGCCTTCTAGGCAGAGTTGCAATGAAAAAGCCATATCTCAGACTGGCCAATAAAAATAATAGATTAAGAGTGGCAAAAGAACACAGACACTGGAAAGAGGAACTCGGAGTCGCCTCTTCGCTGTTGATGTTGAGACTAGTGTTTTGCGGGTATTATTTAATGAAGCTGCCAGTTGAGGACTTGTGTCCTCTTGCTCAGTTATGCACCAAGGTGGGGGATAGTAAATGATGGGGTGGAGGATGGTATATGATGGGGTGGGGGATGGTATATGATGGGGTGGGGGATAGTATATGATGGGGTGGGGGATGGTATATGATGGGGTGGGGGATGGTATATGATGGGGTGGGGGATAGTATATGATGGGGTGGGGGATGGTATATGATGGGGTGGGGGATGGTATATGATGGGGTGGGGGATAGTATATGATGGGGTGGGGGATGGTATATGATGGGGTGGAGGATGGTATATGATGGGGTGGGGGATGGTATATGATGGGGTGGGGGATAGTATATGATGGGGTGGAGGATAGTATATGATGGGGTGGAGGATAGTATATGATGGGGTGGGGGATAGTATATGATGGGATGGAGGATGGTATATGATGGGGTGGAGGATGGTATATGATGGGGTGGAGGATGGTATATGATGGGGTGGAGGATGGTATATGATGGGGTGGGGGATAGTATATGATGGGGTGGGGGATACTATATGATGGGGTGGAGGATGGTATATGATGGGGTGGGGATAGTATATGATGGGGTGGAGGATGGTATATGATGGGGTGGGGGTTAGTATATGATGGGGTGGAGGATGGTATATGATGGGGTGGAGGATAGTATATGATGGGGTGGAGGATGGTATATCATGGGGGGGATAGTATATGATGGGGTGGGGGATGGTATATGATGGGGTGGAGGATGGTATATCATGGGGGGGATAGTATATGATGGGGTGGAGGATAGTATATGATGGGGTGGGGATTGGTATATGATGGGGTGGAGGATGGTATATGATGGGGTGGAGGATGGTATATGATGGGGTGGGGGATGGTATATGATGGGGTGGAGGATGGTATATCATGGGGGGGATAGTATATGATGGGGTGGGGGATGGTATATGATGGGGTGGAGGATGGTATATCATGGGGGGGATAGTATATGATGGGGTGGGGGATGGTATATGATGGGGTGGAGGATGGTATATCATGGGGGGATAGTATATGATGGGGTGGGGGATGGGATATGATGGGGTGGAGGATGGTATATCATGGGGGGATAGTATATGATGGGGTGGGGGATAGTATATGATGGGGTGGGGGATAGTATATGATGGGGTGGGGGATAGTATATGATGGGGTGGGGGATGGTATATGATGGGGTGGGGATGGTATATGATGGGGTGGGGGATGGTATATGATGGGGTGGAGGATGGTATATGATGGGGTGGAGGATAGTATATGATGGGGTGGGGGATAGTATATGATGGGGTGGGGATTGGTATATGATGGGGTGGAGGATGGAATATGATGGGGTGGGGGATAGTATATGATGGGGTGGGGGATGGTATATGATGGGGTGGAGGATGGTATATCATGGGGGGGATAGTATATGATGGGGTGGGGGATGGTATATGATGGGGTGGAGGATGGTATATCATGGGGGGATAGTATATGATGGGGTGGGGGATAGTATATGATGGGGTGGGGGATAGTATATGATGGGGTGGGGGATGGTATATGATGGGGTGGGGGATGGTATATGATGGGGTGGGGGATGGTATATGATGGGGTGGAGGATGGTATATGATGGGGTGGAGGATAGTATATGATGGGGTGGGGGATAGTATATGATGGGGTGGGGGATAGTATATGATGGGGTGGGGGATGGTATATGATGGGGTGGGGGATGGTATATGATGGGGTGGGGGATGGTATATGATGGGGTGGGGATAGTATATGATGGGGTGGGGGATGGTATATGATGGGATGGGGGATGGTATATGATGGGGTGGGGGATGGTATATGATGGGGTGGAGGATGGTATATGATGGGGTGGAGGATAGTATATGATGGGGTGGGGGATGGTATATGATGGGGTGGGGGATAGTATATGATGGGGTGGGGGATGGTATATGATGGGGTGGAGGATGGTATATGATGGGGTGGGGGATAGTATATGATGGGGTGGGGGATGGTATATGATGGGGTGGAGGATGGTATATGATGGGGTGGGGGATAGTATATGATGGGGTGGAGGATGGTATATGATGGGGTGGAGGATGGTATATGATGGGGTGGAGGATGGTATATGATGGGGTGGAGGATGGTATATGATGGGGTGGGGGATAGTATATGATGGGGTGGAGGATGGTATATGATGGGGTATATGATAGGGTGGAGGATGGTATATCATGGGGGATAGTATATGATGGGGTGGAGAGATGGTATATGATGGGGTGGAGGATGGATGATAGTATATGATGGGGGGGGATAGTATATGATGGGGTGGGGGATAGTATATGATATGATGGGGGGGGGATGGTATATGATGGGGGGATGGTATATGATGGGGGATGGTATATGATGGGGTGGGGGATGGTATATGATGATGATGGGGTGGGGGATAGTATATGATGGGGTGGGGATAGTATATGATGGGTGGAGGATGGTATATGATGGGGGTGGGATAGTATATGATAGATAGTATATGATGGGGTGGGGGATAGTATATGATATGGTATATGATGGGGTATATCATGAGATAGTATATGATGGGGTGGGGGATGGTATATGATGGGGTGGAGGATGGTATATCATGGGGGGATAGTATATGATGGGGGATGGTATATGATGGGGTGGAGATGGTATATGATAGGTGGGGGAGATAGTATATGATGGGGTGGAGGATAGTATATGATAGGGTGGAGATAGTATATGATGGGGTGGGGATGGTATATGATGGGGTGGAGGATGGTATATGATGGGGGATAGTATATGATGGGGTGGGAGATAGTATATGATGGGGTGGGGGATGGTATATGATGGGGATGGTATATGATAGATGGGGATAGTATATGATGGGGTGGGGGATAGTATATGATGGGGTGGGGGATAGTATATGATGGGGTGGGGGATAGTATATGATGGGGATGGTATATGATGGGGTGGAGGATGGTATATGATGGGGGTGGAGGATAGTATATGATGGGGTGGGGGATAGTATATGGAGATAGTATATGATGATGGGGATGGTATATGATGGGGATAGTATATGATGGGGTGGGGGATGGTATATGATGGGGTGGGGGGGATGGTATATGATGGGGTGGGGGATGGTATATGATGGGGTGGGGGATAGTATATGATGGGGTGGAGGATGGTATATGATGGGGTGAGAGATAGTATAGTATATGATGGGGTGAAGGGATGGTATATGATGGGGTGGGGATAGTATATGATGGGGTGGGGGATGGTATATGATGGGGTGGGGGATAGTATATGATGATGGGGTGGGGGGGATAGTATATGATAGGGTGGGGTGGAGATAGTATATGATGGGGTGGAGATAGTATATGATGGGGTGGGGATGGTATATGATGGGGTGGAGGATAGTATATGATGGGGTGGGGGATAGTATATGATGGGGTGGAGGATAGTATATGATGGGGTGGAGGATAGTATATGATGGGGTATGAGGATGGTATATGATGGGGTGAGGGATAGTATATGATGGGGTGGAGATAGTATATGATGGGGGGATGGTATATGATGGGGTGGAGGATGGTATATGATGGAGATGGGGATAGTATATGATGGGGTGGGGATGGTATATGATGGGGTGGAGGATGGTATATGATGGTATATGGGTGGGGATGGTATATAGGGTGGAGGATGGTATATGATGGGGTGGAGGATGGTATATGATGGGGTGGAGGATGGTATATGATGGGGTGGGGATGTATATGATGGGGTATATGATGGGGTGGGGATGGTATATGATGGGGGGGATGGTATATGATGGGGTGGAGGATGGTATATGATGGAGGTGGAGGATGGTATATGATGGTGGTGGGGGATGGTATATGATGGGGGTGGAGGATGGTATATGATAGGGTGGGGTGGAGATGGTATATGATGGGGTGGGGGATGGTATATGATGGGGGTGGAGGATAGTATATGATAGGGTGGGAGATAGTATATGATGGGTGGGGATGGTATATGATAATGTGGGGGATGGTATATGATGGGGTGGGAGATGGTATATGATGGGGTGGAGGATGGTATATGATGGAGGGTATATATGGGGTGGGGGATAGTATATGATGGGGTAGAGATAGTATATGATGGGGTGGATAGTATATGATAGTATATGATATATGATGGGGTGGAGATGGTATATGATGGGGTGGAGGATAGTATATGATGGGGGGAGGAGATGTATATGATGGGGTGGGGGATGGTATATGATGGGGTGGAGGATGGATGATAGTATATGATGGGGTGGAGAGATAGTATATGATGGGGTGGAGGATGGTATATCATAGGGGGGGATAGTATATGATAGGGTGGGGGATGGTATATGATGGGGGGATAGTATATGATGGGGTGGAGGATGGTATATGATGGGGTGGATGGATGGTATATGATGGGGTGGGGGATGGTATATGATGGGGTGGGGGATAGTATATGATGGGGTGGAGGATGGTATATGATGGGGGGGGGGATAGTATATGATGGGGGGGGGGATAGTATATGATGGGGTGGAGGATGGTATATGATGGGGTGGGGGTATATGATGGTAGGATGATGGGGTGGGGGGGATAGTATATGATGGGGTGGGAGATGGTATATGATGGGGTGGGGGATAGTATATGATGGGGTGGGGGATGGTATATGATGGGGTGGGGGATGGTATATGATGGGGTGGAGGATAGTATATGATGGGGTGGAGGATGGTATATGATGGGGTGGGGGATGGTATATGATGGGGTGGGGGATAGTATATGATGGGGTGGGAGATGGTATATGATGGGGTGGGGGATAGTATATGATGGGGTGGGGATTAGTATATGATGGGGTGGGGATTGGTATATGATGGGGTGGAGGATGGTATATGATGGGGTGGAGGATAGTATATGATGGGGTGGAGGATGGAATATGATGGGGTGGGGGATAGTATATGATGGGGTGGGGGATAGTATATGATGGGGTGGAGGATGGTATATGATGGGGTGGGAGGATAGTATATGATGGGGTGGAGATAGTATATGATGGGGTGGGAGATGGTATATGATGGGGTGGAGGATGGTATATATGATATGTGGGGGATAGTATATGATGGGGTGAGATGATAGTATATGATGGGGTGGAGATAGTATATGATGGGGTGGAGGATGGTATATGATGGGGTGGGGATGGTATATGATGGGGTGGGGGATGGTATATGATGGGGTGGAGGATGGTATATGATGGGGTGGGGATGGTATATGATGGAGTGGGGATAGTATATGATGGGGTGGAGGATGGTATATGATGATGGGGTGGAGGAGGATAGTATATGATGGGGTGGAGGATAGTATATGATGGGTGGAGGATGGTATATGATGGGGGGGGGATAGTATATGATGGGGTGGGGGATGGTATATGATGGGGTGGAGGATGGTATATGATGGGGGTGGGGATGGTATATGATGGGGTGGGGGATAGTATATGATGGGGTGGGGGATAGTATATGATGGGGTGGGGGTATATGGTATATGATGGGGTGGGGGATAGTATATGATGGGGTGGGGGATGGTATATCATATGGGGGGGATAGTATATGATGGGGTGGGGGATAGTATATGTATATGGGGTGGGGGATGGTATATGATGGGGTGGAGGATGGTATATGATGGGGTGGGGGATAGTATATGATGGGGTGAGGGATGGTATATGATGGGGTGGAGGATGAGGGGATAGTATATGATGGGGTGGGGGATAGTATATGATGGGGTGGGGGTAGTATATGATGGGGTGGGGGATGGTATATGATGGGGTGGGGGATAGTATATGATGGGGTGGGGGATAGTATATGATGGGGTGGAGGATAGTATATGATGGGGTGGGGGATAGTATATGATGGGGTGGGGGATGGTATATGATGGGGTGGAGGATGGTATATGATGGGGTGGGGGATAGTATATGATGGGGTGGGGATAGTATATGATGGGGTGGGGGATAGTATATGATGGGGTGGGGGATAGTATATGATGGGGTGGGGGGAGAGTATATGATGGGGTGGGGGGGGATAGTATATGATGGGGTGGGGATGGTATATGATGGGGTGGGGATGGTATATGATGGGGTGGAGGATGATATATGATGGGGTGGGGATAGTATATGATGGGGTGGGGGATAGTATATGATGGGGTGGGGGATGGTATATGATGGGGTGGGGGATGGTATATGATGGGGTGGAGGATGGTATATGATGGGGTGGAGTATATGATGGGGTGGAAGATATATATGGGGTGGGGATGGTATATGATGGGGTGGGGGATGGTATATGATGGGGTGGGGGATGGTATATGATGGGGTGGGGGATGGTATATGATGGGATGGAGGATGGTATATCATGGGGGATAGTATATGATGGGGTGGGGGATGGTATATCATGGGGGGGATAGTATATGATGGGGTGGAGGATGGTATATCATGGGGGGATAGTATATGATGGGGTGGGGGATAGTATATGATGGGGTGGAGGATGGTATATGATGGGGGATAGTATATGATGGGGTGGGGGATAGTATATGATGGGGTGGAGGATGGTATATGATGGGGGGGATAGTATATGATGGGGTGGGGGATAGTATATGATGGGGTGGAGGATGGTATATCATGGGGTGGGGGATAGTATATGATGGGGTGGGGGATAGTATATGATGGGGTGGAGGATGGTATATGATGGGGGATAGTATATGATGGGGTGGGGATAGTATATGATGGGGTGGAGGATGGTATATGATGGGGGGATAGTATATGATGGGGTGGGGATAGTATATGATGGGGTGGAGGATGGTATATCATGGGGTGGGGGATAGTATATGATGGGGTGGGGGATAGTATATGATGGGGTGGAGGATGGTATATCATGGGGGGGATAGTATATGATGGGGTGGGGGATAGTATATGATGGGGTGGAGGATGGTATATCATGGGGTGGGGGATAGTATATGATGGGGTGGGGGATAGTATATGATGGGGTGGGGGATAGTATATGATGGGGTGGGGGATAGTATATGATGGGGTGGGGGATGGTATATGATGGGGGATAGTATATGATGGGGTGGGGGATAGTATATGATGGGGTGGAGGATGGTATATGATGGGGTGGGGGATAGTATATGATGGGGTGGGGGATAGTATATGATGGGGTGGAGGATGGTATATGATGGGGTGGGGGATAGTATATGATGGGGTGGAGGATGGTATATGATGGGGTGGGGGATAGTATATGATGGGGTGGAGGATGGTATATGATGGGGTGGGGGATAGTATATGATGGGGTGGAGGATGGTATATGATGGGGTGGGGGATAGTATATGATGGGGTGGGGGATAGTATATGATGGGGTGGGGATGGTATATGATGGGGTGGGGGATAGTATATGATGGGGTGGAGGATGGTATATGATGGGGTGGGTGATAGTATATGATGGGGTGGGGGATAGTATATGATGGGGTGGGGGATAGTATATGATGGGGTGGGGGATAGTATATGATGGGGTGGAGGATAGTATATGATGGGGTGGGGGATAGTATATGATGGGGTGGGGATAGTATATGATGGGGTGGGGGATAGTATATGATGGGGTGGAGGATGGTATATGATGGGGTGGGTGATAGTATATGATGGGGTGGGGGATAGTATATGATGGGGTGGGGATAGTATATGATGGGGTGGGGATAGTATATGATGGGGTGGAGGATGGTATATGATGGGGTGGGGATAGTATATGATGGGGTGGAGGATGGTATATGATGGGGTGGGGGATGGTATATGATGGGGTGGGGATAGTATATGATGGGGTGGAGGATGGTATATGATCAAATCAAATCAAATCAAATTTATTTATATAGCCCTTCGTACATCAGCTGATATCTCAAAGTGCTGTACAGAAACCCAGCCTAAAACCCCAAACAGCAAACAATGCAGGTGTAAAAGCACGGTGGCTAGGAAAAACTCCCTAGAAAGGCCAAAACCTAGGAAGAAACCTAGAGAGGAACCGGGCTATGTGGGGTGGCCAGTCCTCTTCTGGCTGTGCCGGGTAGAGATTATAACAGAACATGACCAAGATGTTCAAATGTTCATAAATGACCAGCATGGTCGAATAATAATAAGGCAGAACAGTTGAAACTGGAGCAGCAGCACAGTCAGGTGGACTGGGGACAGCAAGGAGCCTTCATGTCAGGTAGTCCTGGGGCACGGTCCTAGGGCTCAGGTCAGTTGAAACTGGAGCAGGAGCATGGCCAGGTGGACTGGGGACAGCAAGGAGTCCTCATGTCAGGTAGTCCTGGGACATGGTCCTAGGGCTCAGGTCCTCCGAGAGAGAGAAAGAAAGAAAGAGAGAAGGAGAGAATTAGAGAACGCACACTTAGATTCACACAGGACACCGAATAGGACAGGAGAAGTACTCCAGATATAACAAACTGACCCTAGCCCCCCGACACATAAACTACTGCAGCATAAATACTGGAGGCTGAGACAGGAGGGGTCAGGATGGGGTGGGGGATGGTATATGATGGGGTGGGTGATAGTATATGATGGGGTGGGGGATGGTATATGATGGGGTGGGGGATAGTATATGATGGGGTGGGGGATAGTATATGATGGGGTGGGGGATGGTATATGATGGGGTGGGGGATGGTATATGATGGGGTGGGGGATGGTATATGATGGGGTGGAGGATGGTATATGATGGGGTGGGGGATAGTATATGATGGGGTGGGGGATGGTATATGATGGGGTGGGGGATGGTATATGATGGGGTGGGGGATGGTATATGATGGGGTGGGGGATGGTATATGATGGGGTGGGGGATAGTATATGATGGGGTGGGGGATGGTATATGATGGGGTGGAGGATGGTATATGATGGGGTGGAGGATAGTATATGATGGGGTGGGGGATAGTATATGATGGGGTGGAGGATGGTATATGATGGGGTGGAGGATAGTATATGATGGGGTGGAGGATGGTATATGCTGGGGTGGGGGATGGTATATGATGGGGTGGGGGATAGTATATGATGGGGTGGGGGATAGTATATGATGGGGTGGGGGATGGTATATGATGGGGTGGAGGATGGTATATGATGGGGTGGGGGATAGTATATGATGGGGTGGAGGATGGTATATGATGGGGTGGGGGATGGTATATGATGGGGTGGGGGATGGTATATGATGGGGTGGAGGATAGTAAATGATGGGGTGGAGGATGGTATATGATGGGGTGGGGGATGGTATATGATGGGGTGGGGGATAGTATATGATGGGGTGGAGGATAGTATATGATGGGGTGGGGGATAGTATATGATGGGGTGGGGGATAGTATATGATGGGGTGGGGGATAGTATATGATGGGGTGGAGGATAGTATATGATGGGGTGGAGGATAGTATATGATGGGGTGGGGGATAGTATATGATGGGGTGGGGGATGGTATATGATGGGGTGGGGGATAGTATATGATGGGGTGGGGGATGGTATATGATGGGGTGGAGGATGGTATATGATGGGGTGGGGGATAGTATATGATGTGGTGGAGGATGGTATATGATGGGGTGGGGGATGGTATATGATGGGGTGGGGGATGGTATATGATGGGGTGGAGGATAGTAAATGATGGGGTGGAGGATGGTATATGATGGGGTGGGGGATGGTATATGATGGGGTGGGGGATAGTATATGATGGGGTGGAGGATAGTATATGATGGGGTGGGGGATAGTATATGATGGGGTGGGGGATAGTATATGATGGGGTGGAGGATAGTATATGATGGGGTGGAGGATAGTATATGATGGGGTGGGGGATAGTATATGATGGGGTGGGGGATGGTATATGATGGGGTGGGGGATAGTATATGATGGGGTGGGGGATAGTATATGATGGGGTGGGGGATGGTATATGATGGGGTGGGGGATGGTATATGATGGGGTGGGGGATGGGATATGATGGGGTGGAGGATGGTATATGATGGGGTGGGGGATAGTATATGATGGGGTGGGGGATGGTATATGATGGGGTGGGGGATGGTATATGATGGGGTGGAGGATAGTAAATGATGGGGTGGAGGATGGTATATGATGGGGTGGGGGATGGTATATGATGGGGTGGGGGATAGTATATGATGGGGTGGAGGATAGTATATGATGGGGTGGAGGATAGTATATGATGGGGTGGGGGATAGTGGGGGATAGTATATGATGGGGTGGGGGATAGTATATGATGGGGGTTGGGGGATAGTATATGATGGGGTGGGGGATAGTATGTGATGGGGTGGAGGATAGTATATGATGGGGTGGAGGATGGTATATCATGGGGTGGGGGATAGTATATGATGGGGTGGGGGATAGTATATGATGGGGTGGGGGATAGTATATGATGGGGTGGGGGATAGTATGTGATGGGGTGGAGGATAGTATATGATGGGGTGGAGGATAGTATATGATGGGGTGGGGGATGGTATATGATGGGGTGGGGGATAGTATATGATGGGGTGGGGGATAGTATATGATGGGGTGGGGGATGGTATATGATGGGGTGGGGGATGGGATATGATGGGGTGGAGGATGGTATATGATGGGGTGGGGGGATAGTATATGATGGGGTGGGGGATGGTATATGATGGGGTGGGGGATGGTATATGATGGGGTGGAGGATAGTAAATGATGGGGTGGAGGATGGTATATGATGGGGTGGGGGATAGTATATGATGGGGTGGGGGATGGTATATGATGGGGTGGGGGATGGTATATGATGGGGTGGAGGATGGTATATGATGGGGTGGAGGATGGTATATGATGGGGTGGAGGATGGTATATGATGGGGTGGAGGATAGTATATGATGGGGTGGGGGATGCTATATGATGGGGTGGAGGATGGTATATGATGGGGTGGAGGATGGTATATGATGGGGTGGAGGATAGTATATGATGGGGTGGAGGATAGTATATGATGGGGTGGGGATAGTATATGATGGGGTGGGGGATAGTATATGATGGGGTGGAGGATGGTATATGATGGGGTGGGGGATAGTATATGATGGGGTGGAGGATGGTATATGATGGGGTGGGGGATAGTATATGATGGGGTGGAGGATGGTATATGATGGGGTGGGGGATAGTATATGATGGGGTGGGGGATACTATATGATGGGTTGGAGGATGGTATATTATGGGGTAATGGGGTTGAGGTTCCTGCCGTGTAGTTCTGGGCTGATCCCTCACATTCCTCATGATCATTGATGCCCCAGGAGGTGATATCTTGCAAGGAGCCCCAGACCGAGGGTGATTGACCGTCATCTTGAACTTCTTCCATTTTTTAAAATTGCGGCAACAGTTGTTGCCTTCTCACCAAGCTGCTTGCCTATTGTCCTGTAGCCCATCCCAGCCTTGTGAAGCTCTACAATTTAACCCTGATGTCCTTTCACAGCTCTCTGGTCTTGGCCATTGTGGAGAGGTTGGAGTCTGTTTGATTGAGTGTGTGGACAGGTCTTTTATACAGGTAACGAGTTCAAACAGGTGCAGTTAATACAGGTAATGAGTGGAGCACAGGAGGGATTCTTAAAGAAAACTAACAGTTGAAGTGTACCTATGATAAAAATTACAGACCTCTATATGCTTTGTAAGAAGGAAAACCTGCAAAATCGGCAGTGTATCAAATGCTTGTTCTCCCCACTGTATACTGTGTAATAGATGTGCATAAGTGTTGCTCTCCACTTTCTGGAGGACCAAGTTTTGAAATCAATGGAATTAGAGTATGATAACTAAAGCCAGTTATGCATTAGGGGGCGCTATTCAAATTTTGGGATGAAAAACGTTCCCATTTTAAACAAGATATTTTGTCATGAAAAGATGCTTGAATATGCATATATTTGACAGCTTTGGAAAGAAAACACTCTGACGTTTCCAAAACTGCAAAGATATTGTCTGTGAGTGCCACAGAACTGATGTTACAGGCGAAACCCAGATAAAAATCCAACCAGGAAGTGCCGCATTTTTCAAAACCGCCTCATGCCAATGACTCCTTATATGGCTGTGAATGAGCTACGAATTCCCCAAGGTATCTACAACATTGTGGCGTCTTTTTACGCATTTCCATTGAAGAATAGCCGTAAGGGACCATATATAGCAAGTGGTCACATGGTGTCTCCCGCAGAAAATCTTGCGTAAAATACTGAGGTAGCCATTTGTCCAATCGCTTCTTATGAGAAACCAATTGCCTCGACGGATATATTATCGAATAGATATGTTAAAAACACCTTGAGGATGGATCCTAAACAACGTTTGCCGTGTTTCTGTCGATATTATGGAGTCAATTTTGAAAAAAGTTTGGCGTTGTAGTGGTAGCATTTTCCGGTCGATTTCTCAGCCAAGCATGATGAACAAACGGGAGCTATTTCACCTACAAAAATAATATTTTTAGAAAAAAGGAACATTTGCTATCTAACTGGGAGTCTCCTGAGTGAAAGCATCTGAAGTTCTTCAAAGGTAAATTATTTAATTTGGTTGCTTTTCTTATTTTCGTGAAAATGTTGCCTGCTGCCAGCAGAGCTAGCATAGCATTATGCCATGATAAACTTACACAAATGCTTGTCTAGTGTTGGCTGTAACGCATATTTTGAAAATCTGAGATGACTGTGTTGTTAACAAAAGGCTAAGCTTGTGTTTGAATATATTTATTTAATTTAATTTGCGATTTTCATGAATAGGAAAAGTTACTAGGGGTATTTATGTCCGCTGCGTTATGCTAATTCGTTTGAGGCTATGATTACGATCCTGGATCCGGGATTGCTCGCCGCAAGAGGTTTTAAGGAGATGGAGTAAAACACCTGTCTCTGGATTACATCTTCAAACTAAGAGCAACCATGGCATCCGTAACAGAGAGGAAAAAGGGTCCATCCATGTATAGGGGTAATATAGTCTAGCTAGCTACATTTTCAGATTTGTCAGAAAGTAATTTTAGTTTCAAGTTAAAGTGTACTGTTAGCTAGCTAGCTAATGTTAGCTGGCTGGCTCACTAGCTAACATTACATGTATGATCTGTGTAGTAATATTATTCACATCTCAGAGCCATTTGCTTTGCTAGTTATAGCCTCATGTTAGCTAGCTAACATTAATCCTCGTTGGTTAGCTACCTGCAGACTCATGCAGGGTAGTAACGTCATGATTTGGGATTATGGTTAATTGTTTTGCTAGCAAGCTACATGTCTTAACAAAATACTCTACTATGCAAGTAACCATATCAACAGAATGTTAATGATGTCACTGCGACAACTGTCGATAGACATAGCTTGTAAATTCGCAGAATAACTGACGAATTTACGAACGGTCAATACCCGTTGCATACGGCCGGTGTCATTAAACATTGACAAAAACCTCTACAGATGCACAATTGAGAGCATCCTGTTTGCTGTATCACCACCTGGTACGGCAACCGCACCTACCTCAACCGCAAGACTCTCCAGAGGGTGGGTTTTTGGGAATCAATGGGGTTTTATTGGGAATCCAGATTCCCAATAATTTGCTTGCAGTTCCTACCACTTCCACTGGATGTCACCAGTCTTTAGAAATTGGGTGAGGTTATTCCTTTGTGTAATGAAGTACGGCCATCTTGAACGAGGGTCACGTCATGATAGAGGCGCATGACCAGAAAGATAGCCTCAGTTTTTTTCTTCCTGTATTGAACACAGATCATCCCATCTTCAATTTTATCAATTTATAATTATTTACAACTTTAGGTATTTTTTAAAAAGTATTACACAAGTAGTTTGAAATGTTTTGGCAAAGTTTACAGGTAACTTTTGAGATATTTTGTAGTGATGTTGTGCAAGTTGGAACCAGTGTTTTTCTGGATCAAACGCGACAAATAAATTGACATTTTGGGTATATATGGACGGAATTAATCGAACAAAAGGACCATTTGTGATGTTTATGGGACATATTGGAGTGCCAACAGAAGAAGCTCGTCAAAGGTAAGGCATGAATTATATTTTTATTTCTGCGTTTTGTGTCACGCCTGCAGGGTTGAAATATGTTTTCTCTCTTTTGTCTATGGAGGTGCTATCCTCAGATAATAGCATCGTTTGCTTTCGCCGAAAAGCCTTTTTGAAATCTGACACATCGGCTGGATTCACAACACGTGCAGCTTTAATTTGGTATCTTACATGTGTGATTTCATGAAAGTTTGATTTTTATAGGAATTTATTTGAATTTGGTGCTCTGCATTTTCTCTGGATTTTGGCTTCTGGCTTACCGTCTCACATACAGTATCCCAGTTAAACAATGCCACTTTAATAATGTTTACATATCTTACATTACCCATCTCACATCTATATACTGTATCTTATACCATCTATTGCATCTTGCCTATGCCGCTCGGCCATCGCTCATCCATATATTTATATGTACATAATCTTAGTTGACCCCTTTAGATTTGTGTGTATTAGGTTTTTGTTGTGGAATTGTCCGATTACTTGTTAGATATTACTGCACTGTCGGAACTAGAAGCACAAGCATTTTGCTACCCTCACATTAACATCTGCTAACCATGTGTATGTGACCAACAAAATGTGATTTACACCCAGGTCATGACAGGCAAACAAGGTCAACCCCCACTCTTACACAAGCCCAAGCCAAGTGCATGTATCAGATGCTCTGCTCATACTTACTGATCTGAGGCCAAACCATACAACTAGCAACATTGTACACTTCATGGAACAGAAAGCCTTCATAATCTCATCCTGTAATATCCAAGGCCTGAGGTCATCTGCCTTTGGCCTAAAGAGCAGAAACCTGGACTTCACTAAATAAATCAGAAATACAGACATTTTAATCCTACAAGAAATATGATACAGAGGAGATGAACCCACTGGTTGTCCTCTAGGTTACCGAGAGCTGGTAATCCCATCCACCAAACTACCAGGAGTTAAACAGGGATGGGACTATGGGAGTATGCTCATTTTATATAGAGCAGACCTAACCCACTCTATTAAATTAATAAAAACAAGAACATTTTACATTTGGCTAGAAATTCAATACATTTACATTTACATTTAAGTCATTTAGCAGACGCCCTTATCCAGAGCGACTTACAAATTGGTGCATTCACCTTATGACATCCAGTGGAACAGCCACTTTACAATAGTGCATCTAAATCTTTTAGGGGGGGGGGTGAGAAGGATTACTTATCCTATCCTAGGTATTCCTTAAAGAGGTGGGGTTTCAGGTGTCTCCGGAAGGTGGTGATTGACTCCGCTGTCCTGGCGTCGTGAGGGAGTTTATTCCACCATTGGGGGGCCAGAGCAGCGAACAGTTTTGACTGGGCTGAGCGGGAACTGTACTTCCTCAGTGGTAGGGAGGTGAATATTCAATGATCTCAACAGAGAAAAATGTCCTCAAGGGTGCTACTTATATCCGCCCACTAGAATCACCATACTTTAACCATAACAGCTTCTCCATCTTAGAGAGGGAGTTCCATTTTTTTTCCCTCGGAATCCAAGATGGCGTAGCAGTCCGAAGTCTTTGTTGTTGTCCTGTCGTGTCCCTTGTATATATAATTTTACATATTTTTCTTTGTATATCTTTCAAAATTATTTTCCTAAACCTCAACTTCTAAATACTCTCCTGCAACCCACCTCCCCCAATGTGGCATGGATCTGTTTTTTTTCTAAAGTATTTCTATTTACTTCAGATCTGGAATCCCTCAACTGAAGCTAGCCACCTAACCACCTACCAGCTATCAGTCAGGAAACCATTGCAAGCGGTCATCAGCTAACCTTTAGCTCAGGAAATCTCTCGCCAGTTCGAACAACGTGACTCAAAACAGAGCATAACGGACCTATTATTATTTTTTATTTTTTTCCCCATATCCCCGGATCATCTTGATCTTCACAACTAGCTTACCGCAATCCCGGGTGACTACTCCTGGCTAGCGTTTCCATCCCGGAGCAAGCACCAATTTAGCCTGAAGCTAGCCCAGCCAGGGCTCCTGTGCTACCACCGAAGCCCACTCATGGGCTACAATATCCGGGCCCCTTCTACTGCCGGTACGGAGCACGGAACACCGCCGATCATCTACGACTGGAATACCGACATAATCTGCCCAAGGATTCCAACAGGCCCCTCGGACATGATGTCCGCTGAAGGCCCATTCTGCTAACAGCCGTCTACTAGCTACCTAGAGCTACTTGGAACCCTACTAATTGCAAGACTGGTCTATCGACGTCACCCCACGAAGAGGGCAGAAACAGGATAAAAAGCGTCTGCTAAATGGCATATATTAAACAGACTTACCCCCATCACGATGTCCCCCAAAGGCTAACTTGCTAGCCCCAGTCTGTTAACTGCTAGCTTGCTTTCACCGGTCTGCTAACTGCTAGCTAGCCTGCCCCGGTCTGCTAACTGCTAGCCCCGGACTGCCAACCGCTTGCTTGCTAACCCGGTCTGCTAACTGCTAGCTTGCCAGCCCCGGTCTGCTAACTGCTAGCTTACTTAGTCCCGGCATACTAATTGTTAGCTTGTTAGCATTGGCCTGCTAACTGTCTGAATCACCGTTTCCCGAGTCAGCCCAACCACTTACTGGACCCAAATGTTGGCTACGCATGCCTCTCTCTAATATCAATATGCCTCGTCCATTACTGTCCTGGTTAGTGACTACTGTCTTATTTCACTGCAGAGCTTCTAGCCCTGCTCAATATGCCTTAACCAACCATGTTGTTCCACCTCCTACATAGGTGATGACATCACCTGGTTTAAGTTTGTATTACTCACTGCTTTAGCATACTCTGCCAACCTGGATGTCTTAGCCGTGTCTGAATCCTGGCTTAGGAAAACTACCAAAAACCCTGAAATCTCCATCGCTAACTATAACACAAGGGTGGTATTCCAGAGGGACATCAGAGACTGCAACGTTCTCTGCTTCACGGAAACATGGCTTACTGGGAAGACGCTATCCGATGCGGTGCAGCCAACGGGTTTCTCCACGCATCGCGCCGACAGAAACAAACATCTCTCTGGTAAGATGAGTGGCGGGGGCGTATGCCTCATGACTAACGGGACATGGTGTGATGAAGGAAACATACAGGAACTCAAATCCTTCTGTTCACCTGATTTAGAATTCCTCACAATCAAATGTAGACCGCATTATCTTCCAAGAGAATTCTCTTCGATTATAATCACAGCCGTATATATCCCCCCCCCAAGCAGACACATCGATGGCTCTGAACGAACTTTATTTAACTCTTTGCAAACTGGAAACCATTTATCCGGAGGCTGCATTCATTGTAGCTGGGGATTTTAACAAAGCTAATCTGAAAACAAGACTCCCTAAATTTTATCAGCATATCGATTGCGCAACCAGGGGTGGTAAAACCTTGGATCATTGTTACTCTAACTTCCGCGACGCATATAAGGCCCTGCCCCGCCCCCCTTTCGGGAAAGCTGACCACGACTCCATTTTGTTGATCCCTGCCTACAGGCAGAAGCTAAAACAAGAGGCTCCCACGCTGAGGTCTGTCCAACGCTGGTCAGACCAAGCTGACTCTACACTCCAAGACTGCTTCCATCACGTGGACTGGGACATGTTTCGTATTGCGTCAGATGAAAATATTGACGAATACGCTGATTCGGTGTGCGAGTTCATTAGAACGTGCGTCGAAGATGTCGTTCCCATAGCAACGATAAAAACATTCCCTAACCAGAACCCGTGGATTGATGGCAGCATTCGCGTGAAACTGAAAGCGCGAACCACTGCTTTTAATCAGGGCAAGGTGTCTGGGAACATGTCCGAATATAAACAATGCAGCTATTCCCTCCGCAAGGCTATTAAACAAGCTAAGCGTCAGTACAGAGACAAAGTGGAATCTCAATTCAATGGCTCAGACACAAGAGGCATGTGGCAGGGTCTACAGTCAATCACGGACTACAAGAAGAAACCCAGCCCAGTCACGGACCAGGATGTCTTGCTCCCAGGCAGACTAAATAACTTTTTGCCCGCTTTGAGGACAATACAGTGCCACTGACACGGCCTGCAACGAAAACATGCGGTCTCTCCTTCACTGCAGCCGAGGTGAGTAAGACATTTAAACGTGTTAACCCTCTCAAGGCTGCAGGCCCAGACGGCATCCCCAGCCGCGCCCTCAGAGCATGCGCAGACCAGCTGGCCGGTGTGTTTACGGACATATTCAATCAATCCCTATACCAGTCTGCTGTTCCCACATGCTTCAAGAGGGCCACCATTGTTCCTGCTCCCAAGAAAGCTAAGGTAACTGAGCTAAACGACTACCGCCCGTAGCACTCACTTCCGTCATCATGAAGTGCTTTGAGAGACTAGTCAAGGACCATATCACCTCCACCCTACCTGACAACCTAGACCCACTCCAATTTGCTTACCGCCCAAATAGGTCCACAGACGATGCAATCTCAACCACACTGCACACTGCCCTAACCCACCTGGACAAGAGGAATACCTATGTGAGAATGCTGTTCATCGACTACAGCTCGGCATTCAACACCATAGTACCCTCCAAGCTCGTCATCAAGCTCGAGACCCTGGGTCTCGACCCCGCCCTGTGCAACTGGGTACTGGACTTCCTGACGGGCCGCCCCCAGGTGGTGAGGGTAGGCAACAACATCTCCTCCCCGCTGATCCTCAACACGGGGGCCCCACAAGGGTGCGTTCTGAGCCCTCTCCTGTACTCCCTGTTCACCCACGACTGCGTGGCCACACACGCCTCCAACTCAATCATCAAGTTTGCGGACGACACAACAGTGGTAGGCTTGATTACCAACAACAATGAGACGGCCTACAGGGAGGAGGTGAGGGCCCTCGGAGTGTGGTGTCAGGAAAATAACCTCACACTCAACGTCAACAAAACTAAGGAGATGATTGTGGACTTCAGGAAACAGCAGAGGGAACACCCCCCTATCCACATCGATGGAACAGTAGTGGAGAGGGTAGCAAGTTTTAAGTTCCTCGGCATACACATCACAGACAAACTGAATTGGTCCACTCACACTGACAGCGTCGTGAAGAAGGCGCAGCAGCGCCTCTTCAACCTCAGGAGGCTGAAGAAATTCGGCTTGTCACCAAAAGCACTCACAAACTTCTACAGATGCACAATCGAGAGCATCCTGGCGGGCTGTATCACCGCCTGGTACGGCAACTGCTCCGCCCTCAACCGTAAGGCTCTCCAGAGGGTAGTGAGGACTGCACAACGCATCACCGGGGGCAAACTACCTGCCCTCCAGGACACCTACACCACCCGATGTTACAGGAAGGCCATAAAGATCATCGAATAGCCCCCGTGATATGCAACTTTTCAGGGAAGTTAAGAACAAATAAACACAGGCAGTTAGAAAAGCTAAGGCTAGAAATTTGCATTCTGTAGTACTAACTCAAAAAAGTTGTGGGACACTGTAAAGTCCATGGAGAACAAGAGCACCTCCTCCCAGCTGCCCACTGCACTGAGGCTAGGAAACACTGTCACCACCAATAAATCCACTATAATTGAACATTTCAATAAGCATTTCTCTACGGCTGGCCATGCTTTCCACCTGGCTACTCCTACCCCGGTCAACTGCCCGGCACCCTCCACAGCAACCCGCCAAAGCCCCCACCACTTCTCCTTCACGCAAATCCAGATAGCTGGTGTTCTGAAAGAGCTTGCAAATCTGGACCCTTACAAATCAGCCGGGCTAGACAATCTGGACCCTCTCTTTCTAAAATTATCTGCCCGAAATTGTTGCAACCCCTATTACTAGCCTGTTCAACCTGTCTTTCGTATCGTCTAAGATCCCCAAGGATTGGAAAGCTGCCACAGTCATCCCCCTCTTCAAAGGGGGAGACACCCTGGACCCAAACTGTTACAGACCTATATCTATCCTACCCTGTCTTATCAAGGTCTTCGAAAGCCAAGTTAACAAACAGATCACCGACCATTTCAAATCCCACCGTACCTTCTCCGCTATGCAATCTGGTTTCAGAGCTGGTCATGGGTGCACCTCAGCCACACTCAAGGTCCTAAACAACATCATAACTGGCATCGATAAGAGACATTACTGTGCAGCTGTATTCATCGACCTGGCCAAGGCTTTCGACTCTGTCAATCATCACATTCTTATTGGCAGACTCGACAGCCTTGGTTTCTGAAATGATTGCCTCGCCTGGTTCACCAACTACTTCTCTGATAGAGTTCAGTGTGTCAAATCGGATGGCCTGTTGTCCGGACCTCTGGCAGTCTCTATGAGTGTGCCACAGGGTTCAATTCTCCGGCCGACTCTCTTCTCTGTATTCATCAATGATGTTTCTCTTGCTGCTGGTGATTCTCTGATCCACCTCTACACAGACGACACCATTCTGTATACTTCTGGCCCCTCCCTGGACACTGTATTAACTAACCTCCAGACGAGCTTCAATGCCATACAACTCTCCTTCTCCAACTGCTCTTAAATTATTTATTATTATTATTATTATTATTATTTTTATTCCATGTGTAACTCTGTGTTGTTGTACAGTATATCACAAAAGGGAGTACACCCCTCACATTTTTTGTAAATATTTGAGTAAATCTTTTTATATAACAACACTGAAGAAATTACACTTTGCTACAATGTAAAGTAGTGAGTGTACAGCCTGTATAACAGTGTAAATTTGCTGTCCCCTCAAAATAACTCAACATAAAGCCATTCATGTCTAAACCGCTGGCAACAAAAGTGAGTACACCCCTAATGAAAATGTCCAAATTGGGCCCAATTAGCCATGTTCCCTCCCCGGTGTCATGTGACTCGTTAGTGTTACAAGGTCTCAGGTGGGAATGGGGAGCAGGTTGTGAAGGCCCTGAATCTTTTTCTGAACGTATCAGTGCTTCTCCTTCCAATAGGGCGCTTTCCCTTTAATTCCCAATTAAAAAGCCAGCATCAGCTGGGCAAAAGTGGGGTTGTGATGGAGACGTGAATGAGGATGTGTTCAACCCTCTGTTTACCCAGGATCGGATCCACTCTTTGCGTCCGTGGACCTCTCTGTTCATCGTGGCCTTTCTCCGCTGGAAATCTGTTGGCGGCTTGGATTTTCTGACTGACCACAACATTTTGTATACGGTATTTCATTTGTTTTTATGTGAGGTATACTGTGATGATTTGTGTAGTTAGGTGTAGGGGAGGACTTAGTTAGAGTTGATAGGCTTTATATTGTTTGTATGATTAATACTGGGTTTACGCTACACGGAATGAACGGACAAACATTGCGTGACAAAAGTCACTTGAGTTCCCTGAACTCCTTTACCGGACTGGACTCTTTTTAGGCCCGAGGTACAGGACATTTCTGGAGGAACCAGAACTCATTGTGATATTATTATATGTGTGTGTAATCATTGATGTTGCTAATACAACCCATGCAAAATAATATAGTTGTCACACCCTGGTCTAAGTATTTTGTGTTTTTCTTCATGTATTGGGTGTGGCATGGAGTTTTTGTATTGTGGTGTGTTTTGTCTTGGGGTTTTGGTGTGTATGTATTTGGGATTGTAGCTAGTGGGGTTATCTAGCAAAGTCTATGGCTGTCTGGAGTGGTTCTCAATCAGAGGCAGGTGCTTATCGTTGTCTCTGATTGGGAACCATATTTAGGCAGCCATATTCTTTGGTTGTATTGTGGGTGATTGTCCTGAGTGTCTTGATGTCCTTAGTCTGTGTTAGTTTGCACCAGTTAAGGCTGTTTCGGTTTTCACTACGTTTATTGTTTTGTAGAGTTTGTTTTGGATTCATGTTACGTTGTGTAAATAAACATGGATCACAATATACGCACTGCAGTTTGGTCCGACTCTTCTTCACCATTAGAAAACCGTGACAATAGTAGTTTTTTAAGTTCTTTCCAATGTTTTAAGGGTTTCTGAAATGTTTATTTCCACCTTTGTATTGGTGTAGATTTGACGGACCAGATGGGACTCATTCCCTCCCAAACCAAAAGGAGAAACCAATGTTTTCTCTGGTAGGCACAACCTACCTGGCACCCCTATAAATAATAACCTCAAGTCAAAACCGTTACAAGGTGTGTTAAATTTGGTGTCATCACTCTCACACTCCCTCATACTGACTGGTCACTGGAAGTTCAACATGGCACCTCATTGCAAAGAACTCTCTGAGGATCTGAAAAAAATAATTGTTGCTCTACATATAGATGGCCTGGGCTATAAGAATATTGCCAAGACCCTGAAACTGAACAATTGACATTCATGCCAGACACACTAGACCCATTCCAACCGCTCCAACAAATCCACAGAAGATGCTATGTCCATTTGCTATCCGCATTGTGCTTTCCCATCTGGACAAGAGGAGCACCTATATGAGATTGGTGTTCATTGACTACAGCTCAGAGTTCAACACTATTGTTCCCTCCAAGCTTGAAACCAGGTGCAGAGCCATTGGTCTGGACACCACCCTCTGCAACTGGATCTTGGACTTCCTGACGGGCAGACCACAGGCTGTGAGAATTGGCAACAACACCTCCTCCACACCGACATTAACACAGGGGCCCCCAGGGGTGTGTCCTCTTTTGTGCTCCCTGTCCACCCACAACTCCATTGCTTTGTACGACATCAACTCTATCATCAAGTTTGCTGATAACACCATGGTTGTTGGCCTGAACCAAAAATGACGAGACAGCCTATAGGGAGGAGATAAGTGAACTGGCTTTGTGGGCAAAATAAAGGAGTTGATTGTTGACTTCAGGAAGTGGAGGAAGGAACATACCCTAATCCACATCAACAGGACTGCAGTAGAGTCAGCAGTTTAAGTTCCTCTGCTCCACATCACCGAGGACTTGACATGGACCAACAACACCACCACTCTGGTCAAGAGGGCAGTGTCTCTACTTCTTAAGGCGGCTGAAGAAACTCAGCATGCTACTCCGTGTCCTCTCCAAATACTATCGCTGCACCATTGAGTGTCCTGACCGGTTGCATCACGGCCTGGTACGGATGGTGAAGACAGCCCAGTACATCACTGGGACCGTGCTCCCAACCATCCAGGACATCTACTCAAAACAGTGCCTGAGGAAGGCATGCAGCTTCATCAAGAACCCCACACACCCCTGCCACAAGCTGTTCTGTACCTTACTGTCGGACAGACGGTATCTGATCTTGAGGTCTGATAGCAATAGGGTCAGAGACAGTTTCCATCTACAAGCCATCAGACTGCTGAACACTTGAGCTGAACTGACCACCTGCTCTGATTCTCCACACCTTAGCACTCACGCATGCACACTCTCTCTCTTACACACACACACACACACACACTCTTACACACACACACTCTCTCTCTCACACACAGTTGACACCACAAACACTCTATAAACAATTAACAAACCCCCCCCTTCCCTAAAACACGTGTAAAAATTGGACTATAAATGGTACCTCCCTGTATTATACTGACGCTAAAATATTTATTCTAATGAGACAGTTACTTTATGTTCCTATTCTTTTATTCTCTTCTTGTTGTGTTATTGTTGAAAAGGACCTGCAAGTAATAATTTCATTGGGTGATGTAAACCATGTGTATCCCGTACATAGGACTAATAAAACTAGAAACTTGACCATATCTAGGGTTGATACTGTAGACCGAACTATATCGTCTTGTTCTGCTCTAGCTATCCATAGAATATCACCTGTTACATTGAGCTGAGTATTTTAGAATGGTCAACTTTAGTTTCTTTGACAAGGAGCGTGTCGGTTTCTGAAAACTAATGTCTTTAGAGCCGTGGTTGTGTTGATACAACAGCCGTCCTAAAAGAGGAATCACTATTTGACATCAAACAGAAGGCACTGGTCCATGTTGTGTAAAGACTTTGTTGTTTGTCTATATGTCAATACTGTCCAAGCTGGTTTTTCATGGTTACAAGTTAATGCCCTGCATGTTTTGCTAGCAGCTCTGTAGCTGATGCTTGTTGGTAAAGGATGCATTAGGTAAAGCTTTCAATATATGTTCCTGTATTGCGATGTTATAGAGTCAAATGTTTGATTTGAAGTCAAAGGTATAATATAAATGAGTTATTTAGTGTTTGAACCTGTAACCTCAGGAGTCTGAGGTCAGAGAATTCACCGTTTGACATCACTGGGCTCCATTTATTCCACAAAGGGTTTATTAACATCCCATCTGGGCCAAATCATCTGCCATTGACAAGATATTCCATCTATTCACAATGTCCTGAGTACATAAATACAGCTCTCACCATTTAATCAGATTGATATGTCATTTGTACAGAAAGTAGAATACACAAAGAGTTTTGTCACTCAGTGGTTCCAGGCTTCGTCAGCCCCAGGCTAAATTCCATTGATGCTGCTGGCACCGACTCAAACATAAGATACAAACTAACAGTTCATTGCTACCAGAGACCCCTCTTAACCACACCTCAAAGACAACAACACATTAAACAGATCAAGTGTTGTCTCCTCGTTCAATATCACTGCTGACACCAGGGCTGATGTGTCTGGCAGTAGGAGTGAAAAATCTGGTTACATGCTTCTGTGACTGCTTTCATTATTACCACCACAAAACCACTAGTGAAAGAAGGATGTGGAGAATGAGGAGGGGAGGAGAAGGGGTGGCCGGAAGAGGAGAGGAGGCTGAGAAGGAGGAGAAACCTGGAGTGGGGAGGTGCAGGAGGTGAACAAGGAAGGAGGATAAACATCTTTCTCCCTGTTTCATTCATCATAGGTTAAGTCTTATCGAAGGTATCTGAATCATGCTTTATAGCAATAAAGCCTCTGAAACCAGAGCTGAGTTCTTGCTAAATTCCCCCATTAGTCAAGAGCACATATTTCAGGATTAGCTGAGCAGCCCAGGGGGAGTGATTGTAGCAGAGACTGTAGGGACTGTAAGCCTGGTGGATCACTGCAGCTCTTAACTTTAACAGTGTTTGTTTAGGCATCATTTAGAAGGCGGTGTCTCTGGATCAGCCTCTACATTCCAGGCTTTGTATTTGTGTTTTTGAGGCTGGGCTGAGTGAGTGATCTCAGGGTTAGGGTTAGACACTATATTTTAGGATAAAAAAAAACTGCTATCCAGAACCAAAATTGTTATTTGGCTGTTCCCATAGGAGAACCCTTTGAAGTAACCCCTATTGTTTCCAGGTAGAGCCCTTTTGGGTTTCATGTAGAATCCTTTCCAAGGAGGGTTTGACATGGGACCCAAAAGAGCGAGGATTATCCTATGGGTCAGCCACAGAACTCTTTTGGAAGCCCTTTTTCTAAGAGTGCGAGACAGGTTTGGAAATGCACAGTGCAGTGGAACGGTTACTGTATATTTTTAAAGGTATTATTTTTAACCCCAGAAGTCTAAATTGTTACGTTGATGCTTGTCTCTTTTCTCTGGCAGAACTCTTAGGTTTCATTATAGCTGAGGAGGTGAGACGCTACATGTCGCTAGATGACCACTTAATGTGTTGTGATATTTGATAGAAGCTTAATCGTTATGGTGATATTTGATCGAAGTTGAATCATTATTTGGGCCAAGGTAGAGACAACAATACATCACACAAAGCAGCCACAACTGTCAGTAAGAGTGTCCATTATTGAGTCTTTGAATGAGGAGATTGAGATAAAACTGTCCAGTTTGAGTGTTTGTTGCAGCTCGTTCCAGTCGCTAGCTGCAGCAAACTGAAAAGAGGAGCGACCCAGGGATGTGTGTGCTTTGGGGACCTTTAACAGAATGTGACCTGCAGAACGGTTGTTGTATGTGAAGGATGAGGGCTGCAGTAGATATCTCAGGTAGGGGGCAGTGAGGCCTAAGAGGGTTATATAAATAGGCGACAGGTATACAGAGATGACCCGTTTTACAGAGGAGTATAGAGTGCAGTGAATTGTCCTATAAGGAGCATTGTTGGCAAATCTGATGGCCGACCCCCTGCACCGAGAGAACCTACGAGAGAACCTCAACCCCAACCAACTGAGACAACTCCAAACAAACCATGACCTCCCCAGAACAGACCTATTCCCCCCCCCCAAGAACCATCCTGCAACATAAGAGGCATGTATCAGATGCACAACATGCTCTGTTAACACCTACTTTGATGGTCTGGGCCTAAACCACACAAAACAACACTAGACACTATGGAACACAAAGCTTTTACTATCTCATCCTGGAATATACAAGGCCTGAGGTCATCTGCCAAAGAGAGCAGGAACCCAGACTTCATCAAAGAAATTGGAAATCTAGACATTGTCATCCTACAAGAAACATGGTATCGAGGAGATGGACGCACTAGTTGCCCTCTAGGTTACTGGTAGAGAGCTTTTAGTCCCATCCACCAAACTACCAGGTGTGAAGCAGGGAAGAGACTCAGGGGTTATGCTAATATGGTATAAAGCAGACCTAACTCCCATACTATAAAGAAGACAGTTTCTCCATCCTAGAGGGGAAAATCAATCATTTCCAGTCCCAGGAACATGTCTATGGCAACCTAAATGCCAGAACTGGACAAGAACCTGACACTCTCAGCACACAGGAGGACAAACACCTACCTGGAGGTGACAGTATTTCCTCCCAAATATGCCTCTCTAGACACAACTATGACTAAACAACCAAAAAAAATGGGTCAAAACTCCTGCAGCTCTGTCGCACGCAGGGTATGTACATAGTCAATGGTTCAAAGAGACTCCTATGGTAGGTACACCTACAGCTCATCCCTTGGTAGTAGTACTGTAGTACTGTATATTACTTTATCACTGACCTCAACCCAGAGTCTCTCAGAGCGTTCACAGTCAGTATACTAACTTCTGTACAATATGATCTTGTTGCCATTCAGATGTCATAAATCAACACTGCAGATCTCTCCGTGTCCTCTGCCGTGCCCTGATTATATTACTGGTGATTATATCTGGAAATGTTCATGTACAACCTGGCCCAGCTACTGTTGCTAGCCCCAATTCTGATTTATACTCTATCTGCTTCACTGATTTCTACTCTCGTAAAAGCCTGGGATTTCTGCATGATAACAATAGAAGCTAATTACCAAATATGTATCAATTGAAAGTGTTGTTTCACAGCTTCAATCCAGGTCTGTTGGTCATTACTGAGACATGGTTAAGAAAGAGTGTTTTGAACACTGTTAACCTTTTTGGTTGTAATCTTTGTCAAGGAACACCTTCAGTGCTCAGTTGTCTCCACCAAGTCTGTCCCCAAACAATTTGATTTGCTGGTTTTAAGCATTAAACTTTCAAATAGCTCTTTATTGACTGTTGCTGGTTGTTTTCGTCCATCAGCACCGGCCTGTACCCTACCTGCCCTAATCTCTCACCGGGCCCCTTATACTAAGTCTGAATTTGTCCTGCTAGTTGACCTAAACCGGGACTGGCTTACACCACCTGACCAGGTCCTAGAGCAATGGGACCCCCTAAATATTTCTCAGATTATTACCAATCCCACAAGGTATGACTCCAAACACCCATAAAAGGCTACTCTCCTCGATGTTATCCTTACAAATAATCCTGATAGGTATCAGTCTGGTGTTTTCTGTAATGACCTTAGTGATCACTGTTTTACAGCCTGTGTTCATAATGGATGTTCAGTGAAACGACCTGTCCTGACTTGTCATAAACGCTTGCTAAAAAGACTTTCATGAGCAAGCTCTCCTTCATGACCTGGCCTCTGTAAATTGGTATAGAATATTGGAACTTACTTTTCTTGATATTTTCAACGGCTACTGAGACGCTAGCGTCTCTCCTAGCCAATAGCCTGGGGAAATGCGTAGCGCCAAATTGAAATAGTACTCGATAAAACTCTAACTTTCATTAAATCACACATGCAGGGTACTCAATTAAAGCTACACTCGTTGTGAATCCAGCCAACATGTCAGATTTTAAAAATGCTTTTCGGCGAAAGCATGAGAAGCTATTATCTGATAGCATGCACCCCCCCGAAATACCTGAACGAGACGTAAACAAAAGAATTAGCGTAGCCGGCGCTACACAACGCAGAAATAAAATATAAAACATGCATTACCTTTGACGAGCTTCTTTGTTGGCACTCCAATATGTCCCATAAACATCACAATTGGTTCTTTTTTTCGATTAATTCCGTCCATGTATACCCAAAATGTCCATTTATAAAGCCTGTCTGATCCAGAAAAAAACTGCTTTCCAAAACGCAACATCATTACAAAAAATGTAAAAAGTTGCCTATAAACTTTTCCAAAATACTTCAAACTACTTTTGTAATCCAACTTTAGGTATTTGTAAACGTTAATAATCGATCAAATTGATGACGGGGCGATCTGTATTCAATAGCAGCAAGTCAACGATTCATGGACGATTTTCTCTCTTTCATAACTTTCCACAGTGTACCCTCTGACAGGAAGTGCCTATTCTTCATTTCACCAAAGATTAACTTCAACCCAATTCCCAAGACTGGCGACATGGTGTGGAAGCTGTAGCGCCCAGTTTACAGTTCCTATCTAATTTCCCTTGACATAGACAATACAGGGAACTGGCGGAGGGATATATATATTTTTTTTCGGAACAGTTTTTCCTTGGGGTTTTGCCTGCTACACAAGTTCTGTTATAGTCACAGACATGATTTAACCAGTTTTATAAACTTCAGAGTGTTTTCTATCCACACATATTAATCATGTGCATATACTATATTCCTGGCGTGAGTAGCAGGACGTTGAAATTTTGCACGCTTTTTATCAAAAAGTTTTAAAAATGCACCCTAACCTCTAAGAGGTTTTAACAAATACGCACCCATAAAGAACATGATAATTACAAACAGGTTCAGCCTCTGGTTCGATCGTGATCTTGCAGAGTTACTCCACCTCAAGAATTCCATTTGGCAAATCGCTCGGCACATGCATACTCAGGCTGACTGGCTCTTGTTCAGCCAAATTAGAAATAAGTGCACTCAGGCTATCCGGAAGGCCAAAGTTAGTTACTTTAGGGAGCAGTTCTCTCGCCATGGGACTGACCCCAAGAAGTTGATGTCTATATTATTCTCTTGGGTAAGCAATCTGGTTTCCGCCCAGGTTATGTATGTGTCACTGCAACCTTAAAGGTCCTAAATGATGTCACCATTGCCATTGATTCTAAGCAACCATGTGATGCTATTTTTTATTGACTTGGCCAAAGCTATTGATACAGTAGACCATTCTTGTGGGCCGGCTAAGGAGTATCGGTGTCTCTGAGGGGTCTTTGGTTTTCTAACTACCTCTCTAAAAGAGTGAAGTCTCAGTGAAGTCTCAGCCACTGCCTGTCACGAAGGGACCCCGAGGCTCTATCCTAGGCTTCCTGACATTTAATCCTAGTAAAAATGCTGTGTCTTAAGTCAGTTAGGATCACCACTTTATTTTAAGAATTTGAAATGTCAGAATAATAGTAGAGATTCATTTCAGCTTTTATTTCTTTCATCACATTTCCAGTGGGTCAGAAGTTTACATACACTCAATTAGTGTTTGGTAGCATTGCCTTGAAATAGTGTAACTTGGGTCAAATATTTCAGGTAGCTTTCCACAAGCTTCCCACATTAAGTTGGGTGAATTTTGGCCCATTCCTCATTGCAGAGCTGGCTTGAAGGCCTCCTTGCTCGCACATGCTTTTTCAGTTCTGCCCACAAATTTTCTTTAGGATTGAGGTCAGGGCTTTGTGATGGCCACTCCAATACCTTAACTTTGTTGTCCTTAAGCCATTTTGCCACAACTTTGGAAGTATGCTTGGGGTCATTGTCCATTTAGAATACCTATTTGCGACCAAGCTTTAACATCCTCACTGATGTCTTGAGATGTTCTTTCAATATATCCACGTAATTTTCCTCCTCATGAAGCCATCTATTTTGTGAAGTGCACCAGTCCCTCCTGCAGCAAAGCACCCTCACAACATGATGCTGCCACCCCGGTGCTTCACAGATGGGATGAATAAGGTGTCCAGAGAGAACTGCCTGCTAATCTGTCCCAAATGCTAATATATGCATATTAATAGTAGTATTGGATGGAAAACACTCTGAAGTTTCTAAATCTGTTTGAATGATGTCTTTGAGAATAACATAACTCATATGGCAGGTGAAAACCTGAGAAAAATCCAAGCAGGAAGTGGGAAATCTGAGGCTTGTAGTTTTTTAGCTCAGCCCCTATTGTAGATACAGTGAGATATTGGTTATGTTCCACTTCCTAAGGATTCCACTAGATGTCAACAGTCTTTAGAACTTTGAGAATTCTACTGTGAAATGGGACCCGAATGAGAGGGGAATGAGTCAGGTGTCTGGCAGATTGCCACAGGCTCTGAGGCGCGGTCACGAGAGAGTTAGTTCTCGTTACATTACTTTTCTACAGACAGGAATTCTCCTGTTGAAACATTATTGAAGATTTATGATAAAACCATCCTAAAGATTGATTCTATACTTAGTTTGACAAGTTTCTACGGGCTGTAATAGAACCTTTTGATCTTTTGGTCTGACGTTCGGCGGGACCTGAACGCGCTTTTGGATTTGTTTACCAAACGCCCGAACAAAATAAGCTATTTCGCCATAAATGATGGACATTATCGAACAAGACAAACATTATTTATTGTGGAACTACGATTCCTGGGAGTGCATTCTGATGAAGATCAAGAAAGGTAAGTGAATATTTCTAATGCTATTTATGACTAATGTTGACTACCCAATATGGCGGAAATATTTTTGGCTGCTTTGTGTCTGAAAGCTGTACTCAGATTATTGCATGGTTTACTTTTTCCGTAAAGTTTTTTTGAAATCTGACACAGCGGTTGCATTAAGGAGAAGTATATCTTTAATTCCATGGATAACACTTGAATTTTCATCAACATTTATCATGAGTATTTCTGTAAATAGATTTGGCTCTCGGCACTATCACCGGCATGTTTTAGAACTTCTGAATGTAACGCGCCAATGTAAAATGATTTTTTTATATAAAAATGCACTTTATCGAACAAAACATACATGTATTGTGTAACATGAAGTCCTATGAGTGTCATCTGATGAAGATCATCAAAGGTTAGTGATTCATTTTACCTCTATTTGTGCTTTTTGTGACTCCTCTCTTTGGCTGAAAAAAATGGCTGTGTTTTTCTGTGAGTTGGTGGTGACCTAACATAATCGTTTGTGGAGCTTTCGCTGTAAAGCATTTTTGAAATCAGACATTGTGGCTGGTTAAACAAGAATATTACCTTTAAAATGGTGTAAAATACTTGTATGCTTGAGGAATTTTAATTGAATTTGGAGCCCTGCACTTTCACTGGCTGTTGGCGAGGTGAGACGCTACAGTCCCACATATTCCAGAGAGGTTTTAATGGCGGTTTTGGAGCAGTGGCTTCTTCCTTGCTGAGCGGCCTATCATGTTATGTCGATATAGGACCGGTTGTACTGTGGATATAGAGACTTTTGTACCTGTTTCCTCCAGCATCTTCACAAGGTCCTTTGCTGTTGTTCTGGGATTGATTTAAAATGTTTGCACCAAAGTATGTTCATCTCTAGGAGACAGAAAGCGGTATGACGGCTGCGTGGTCCCATGGTGCTTATACTTTCGTATTATTGCTGGTACAGATGAACGTGGTACCTTCAGGCATTTGGAAAATACTCCTCAGGATGAAACAGACTTGTGGAGGTCTACAATTGTTCTTCTGAGGTCTTGGCTGATTTCCTTTGATTTTCCCATGATGTCAAGCAAAGAGAAACACTGCATTTGAAGGTAGGCCTTGAAATACATCCACAGGTACACCTCCAATTGACTCAAATGATGTCATTTAGTCTATCAGAAACTGCTAAAACATTGACATAATTTTCTGGAATTTTCCAAGCTGTTTAAAGGCACAGTCAACTTAGTGTATGTAAACTTCTGACCCACTGGAATTGTGATACAGTGAATTATAAGTGAAATAATCTGTCTTTAAACAAAACAAAACAAAAATTACTTGTGTCATGCACAAAGTAGATGTACAAATCGAATTGCCTATAGTTTGTTAACAATAAATCTGTGGAGTGGTTGAAAAAAGAGTTTTAATAACTATAGTAGGATAGTAGAACTATTATAGGAGGATAGTGCCATGTTAGTTTGTTGGCGATGTGGACACCAAGGAACTTGAAGCTCCCGTCGGCCCTCGTTTTCCTGTAGTCCACAATCATCTCCTTTGTCTTGATTACATTGAGGAAGAGGTTGTTATCCTGGCATCCACAAGGCCAGATCTTTGTTCTCCTCCATATAGGCTGTCTCGTTGTATACTGTCCTACTATGCGATACTACAGTTATAATAGTAATACAGTAATAGTTATACAATTGTCATGTCCTGACCTTAGTTCCTTTTGTATGTTTTTATTTTAGGTTGGTCAGGGCGTGAGTTGGGTTGGGCATTCTATGTTTTGTTATTGTTTTGTTATTGTGTTTATATATCTATGTCTTTGGCCTGGTATGGTAACCAATCAGAGGCAGCTGTCAATCGTTGTCTCTGATTGAGAACCATACTTAGGCAGCCTGTTTTCCCACTCTTGTTTGTGGGTAGTTGTTGTCTCTGATTGAGAACCATACTTAGGCAGCCTGTTTTCCCACTCTTGTTTGTGGGTAGTTGTTGTCTCTGATTGAGAACCATACTTAGGCAGCCTGTTTTCCCACTCTTGTTTGTGGGTAGTTGTTGTCTCTGATTGAGAACCATACTTAGGCAGCCTGTTTTCCCACTCTTGTTTGTGGGTAGTTGTTGTCTCTGATTGAGAACCATACTTAGGCAGCCTGTTTTCCCACTCTTGTTTGTGGGTAGTTGTTGTCTCTGATTGAGAACCATACTTAGGCAGCGTGTTTTCCCACTCTTGTTTGTGGGTAGTTGTTGTCTCTGATTGAGAACCATACTTAGGCAGCCTGTTTTCCCACTCTTGTTTGTGGGTAGTTGTTGTCTCTGATTGAGAACCATACTTAGGCAGCCTGTTTTCCCACTATGATTTGTGGGTAGTTGTTGTCTCTGATTGAGAACCATACTTAGGCAGCCTGTTTTCCCACTCTTGTTTGTGGGTAGTTGTTGTCTCTGATTGAGAACCATACTTAGGCAGCCTGTTTTCCCACTCTTGTTTGTGGGTAGTTGTTGTCTCTGATTGAGAACCATACTTAGGCAGCCTGTTTTCCCACTCTTGTTTGTGGGTAGTTGTTGTCTCTGATTGAGAACCATACTTAGGCAGCCTGTTTTCCCACTCTTGTTTGTGGGTAGTTGTTGTCTCTGATTGAGAACCATACTTAGGCAGCCTGTTTTCCCACTCTTGTTTGTGGGTAGTTGTTGTCTCTGATTGAGAACCATACTTAGGCAGCCTGTTTTCCCACTCTTGTTTGTGGGTGGTTATTTTCCGTTTCAGTGTTTTTCACCATTCGGCACTGTTTCGGTTTTTCTTTATTCGCTTGTTCGTTTGTTTCCGTTGTTCAGTGTAATAAATATGACGAACACTTACCACGCTGCATATTAGTCCGATATTTCCTTCTCCTCCTCAGAGGAAGACGACAACCGTTACAACAATCCTACTAGGTCCTACTTTAATAGTTATACTATTCTACTATAATATATATATATATATACTATTCAACTATAATAGTTCTACTATCCTACCATAATAGTTCTACTATCCTACCATAATAGTTCTACTATCCTACCATAATACTTATACTATGCTACTAAAATAGTTTGACTATCCGACTATAATAATTCTACTATCCGACTATAATAGTTATTCTATCTAGTTATTCTATATTTTCTATATTTTACTTCCAGCGCCGACAGAGATGGCCGCCTCGCTTCGCGTTCCTAGGAAACTATGCAGTTTTTTGTTTTTTTACGTGTTATTTCTTACATTAGTACCCCAGGTAATCTTAGGTTTCATTACATACAGTCGAGAAGAACTACTGAATATAAGATCAGCGTCAACTCACCATCAGTACGACCAAGAATATGTTTTCCACGACGCGGATCCTGTGTTCTGCCTTACAAACAGGACAACGGAATGGATCGCATGCAGCGACCCCCCAAAAAAACGACTTTGTAAAAGAGGGAAACGTAGCGGTCTTCTGGTCAGACTCAGGACACCGGCACATCGCGCACCACTCCCTAGCATTCTTCTTGCCAATGTCCAGTCTCTTGACAACAAGGTTGATGAAATCCGAGCAAGGGTAGCATTCCAGAGGGACATCAGAGACTGTAACGTCCTCTGCTTCACGGAAACATGGCTCACTGGGAAGACGCTATCCGGGGCGGTGCAGCCAACGGGTTTCTCCACGCATCGCGCCGACAGAAACAAACATCTTTCTGGTAAGAAGAGTGGCGGGGGCGTGTGCCTCATGACTAACAAGACATGGTGTGATGAAAGAAACATACAGGAACTCAAATCCTTCTGTTCACCTGATTTAGAATTCCTCACAATCAAATGTAGACCGCATTATCTACCAAGAGAATTCTCTTCGATTATAATCACAGCCGTATATATCCCCCCCCCAAGCAGACACATCGATGGCTCTGAACGAACTTTATTTAACTCTTTGCAAACTGGAAACCATTTATCCGGAGGCTGCATTCATTGTAGCTGGGGATTTTAACAAAGCTAATCTGAAAACAAGACTCCTAAATTTTATCAGCATATCGATTGCGCAACCAGGGGTGGTAAAACCTTGGATCATTGTTACTCTAACTTCCGCGACGCATATAAGGCCCTGCCCCGCCCCCCTTTTGGAAAAGCTGACCACGACTCCATTTTGTTGATCCCTGCCTACAGACAGAAACTTAAACAAGAGGCTCCCACGCTGAGGTCTGTCCAACGCTGGTCCGACCAAGCTGACTCCACACTCCAAGACTGCTTCCATTTTACATTTACATTTAAGTCATTTAGCAGACGCTCTTATCCAGAGCGACTTACAAATTGGTGCATTCACCTTATGACATCCAGTGGAACAGTCACTTTACAATAGTGCATCTAAATCTTAAAAGGGGGGGGGGGTGAGAAGGATTACTTATCCTATCCTAGGTATTCCTTAAAGAGGTGGGGTTTCAGGTGTCTCCGGAAGGTGGTGATTGACTCCGCTGTCCTGGCGTCGTGAGGGAGTTTGTTCCACCATTGGGGGCCAGAGCAGCGAACAGTTTTGACTGGGCTGAGCGGGAACTGTACTTCCTCAGTGGTAGGGAGGCGAGCAGGCCAGAGGTGGATGAACGCAGTGCCCTTGTTTGGGTGTAGGGCCTGATCAGAGCCTGGAGGTACTGAGGTGCCGTTCCCCTCACAGCTCCGTAGGCAAGCACCATGGTCTTGTAGCGGATGCGAGCTTCAACTGGAAGCCAGTGGAGAGAGCGGAGGAGCGGGGTGACGTGAGAGAACTTGGGAAGGTTGAACACCAGACGGGCTGCGGAGTTCTGGATGAGTTGTAGGGGTTTAATGGCACAGGCAGGGAGCCCAGCCAACAGCGAGTTGCAGTAATCCAGACGGGAGATGACAAGTGCCTGGATTAGGACCTGCGCCGCTTCCTGTGTGAGGCAGGGTCGTACTCTGCGGATGTTGTAGAGCATGAACCTACAGGAACGGGCCACCGCCTTGATGTTAGTTGAGAACGACAGGGTGTTGTCCAGGATCACGCCAAGGTTCTTAGCGCTCTGGGAGGAGGACACAATGGAGTTGTCAACCGTGATGGCGAGATCATGGAACGGGCAGTCCTTCCCCGGAAGGAAGAGCAGCTCCGTCTTGCCGAGGTTCAGCTTGAGGTGGTGATCCGTCATCCACACTGATATGTCTGCCAGACATGCAGAGATGCGATTCGCCACCTGGTCATCAGAAGGGGGAAAGGAGAAGATTAATTGTGTGTCGTCTGCATAGCAATGATAGGAGAGACCATGTGAGGTTATGACAGAGCCAAGTGACTTGGTGTATAGCGAGAATAGGAGAGGGCCTAGAACAGAGCCCTGGGGGACACCAGTGGTGAGAGCGCATGGTGGGGAGACAGATTCTCGCCAAGCCACGCCACGCCGCTTCCATCACGTGGACTGGGACATGTTTCGTATTGCGTCAGATAAAAATATTTACGAATACGCTGATTCGGTGTGCGAGTTCATTAGAACGTGCGTTGAAGATGTCGTTCCCATAGCAAGGTTAAAAACATTCCCTAACCAGAAACCGTGGATTGATGGCAGCATTCGCGTGAAACTGAAAGCGCGAACCACTGCTTTTAATCAGGGCAAGGTGTCTGGTAACATGACCGAATATAAACAATGCAGCTATTCCCTCCGCAAGGCTATTTAAAAAAGCTAAGCGTCAGTACAGAGACAAAGTAGAATCTCAATTCAACGGCTCAGACACAAGAGGCATGTGGCAGGGTCTACAGTAAATCACGGACTACAAGACGAAACCCAGCCCAGTCACGGACCAGGATGTCTTGCTCCCAGGCAGACTAAATAACTTTTTTCCCCGCTTTGAGGACAATACAGTGCCACTGACACGGCCTGCAACGAAAACATGCGGTCTCTCCTTCACTGCAGCCGAGGTGAGTAAGACATTTAAACGTGTTAACCCTCGCAAGGCTGCAGGCCCAGACGGCATCCCCAGCCGCGCCCTCAGAGCATGCGCAGACCAGCTGGCCGGTGTGTTTTTACGGACATATTCAATCAATCCCTATACCAGTCTGCTGTTCCCACATGCTTCAAGAGGGCCACCATTGTTCCTGTTCCCAAGAAAGCTAAGGTAACTGAGCTAAACGACTACCGCCCCGTAGCACTCACTTCCGTCATCATGAAGTGCTTTGAGAGACTAGTCAAGGACCATATCACCTCCACCCTACCTGACACCCTAGACCCACTCCAATTTGCTTACCGCCCAAATAGGTCCACAGACGATGCAATCTCAACCACACTGCACACTGCCCTAACCCACCTGGACAAGAGGAATACCTATGTGAGAATGCTGTTCATCGACTACAGCTCGGCATTCAACACCATAGTACCCTCCAAGCTCGTCATCAAGCTCGAGACCCTGGGTCTCGACCCCGCCCTGTGCAACTGGGTACTGGACTTCCTGACGGGCCGCCCCCAGGTGGTGAGGGTAGGCAACAACATCTCCTCCCCGCTGATCCTCAACACGGGGGCCCCACAAGGGTGCGTTCTGAGCCCTCTCCTGTACTCCCTGTTCACCCACGACTGCGTGGCCACGCACGCCTCCAACTCAATCATCAAGTTTGCGGACGACACAACAGTGGTAGGCTTGATTACCAACAACGACGAGACGGCCTACAGGGAGGAGGTGAGGGCCCTCGGAGTGTGGTGTCAGGAAAATAACCTCACACTCAACGTCAACCAAACTAAGGAGATGATTGTGGACTTCAGGAAACAGCAGAGGGAACACCCCCCTATCCACATCGATGGAACAGTAGTGGAGAGGGTAGCAAGTTTTAAGTTCCTCGGCATACACCTCACAGACAAACTGAATTGGTCCACTCACACTGACAGCGTCGTGAAGAAGGCGCAGCAGCGCCTCTTCAACCTCAGGTGGCTGAAGAAATTCGGCTTGTCACCAAAAGCACTCACAAACTTCTACAGATGCACAATCGACAGCATCCTGGCGGGTTGTATCACCGCCTGGTACGGCAACTGCTCCGCCCTCAACCGTAAGGCTCTCCAGAGGGTAGTAAGGTCTGCACAACGCATCACCGGGGGCAAACTACCTGCCCTCCAGGACACCTACACCACCCGATGTTACAGGAAGGCCATAATGATCATCAAGGACATCAACCACCCGAGCCACTGCCTGTTCACCCCGCTATCATCCAGAAGGCGAGGTCAGTACAGGTGCATCAAAGCTGGGACCGAGAGACTGAAAAACAGCTTCTATCTCAAGGCCATCAGACTGTTAAACAGCCACCACTAACATTGAGTGGCTGCTGCCAACACACTGTCATTGACACTGACCCAACTCCAGCCACATTAATAATGGGAATTGATGGGAAATGATGTAAATATATCACTAGCCACTTTAAACAATGCTACCTTATATAATGTTACTTACCCTACATTATTAATCTCATATACATACGTATATACTGTACTCTATATCATCGACTGCATCCTTAGGTAATACATGTATCACTAGCCACTTTAACTATGCCACTTTGTTTACTTTGTCTACATACTCATCTCATATGTATATACTGTACTCGATACCATCTACTGTATGCTGCCCTGTACCATCACTCATTCATATATCCTTATGTACATATTATTTATCTCCTTACACTGTGTATAAGACAGTAGTTTTGGAATTGTTAGTTAGATTACTTGTTGGTTATCACTGCATTGTCGGAACTAGAAGCACAAGCATTTCGCTACACTCGCATTAACATCTGCTAACCATGTGTATGTGACAAATAAAATTTGATTTGATTTGATATCCTACTATAATAATTATGCTATCCTACTATAATAGTTCTACTATCCTACTATAATAGTTATTCTATCCTACTATAATAGTTATACTATCCTACTATAATAGTTCTACTATCCTACTATAATAGTTCTACTATCCTACCTTAATAGTTATACTATCCTACTGTAAT
This sequence comes from Oncorhynchus keta, assembly GCF_023373465.1. NCBI lineage: Eukaryota > Metazoa > Chordata > Actinopteri > Salmoniformes > Salmonidae > Oncorhynchus > Oncorhynchus keta. The sequence goes on from NC_068434.1 coordinate 1,299,002, forward strand.
AGTTCTACTATCCTACTGTAATAGTTCTACTATCCTACTATAATAGTTCTACTATCCTACTATAATAGTTCTACTATCCTACTGTAATAGTTCTACTATCCTACTATAATAGTTCTACTATCCTACTATAATAGTTCTACTATCCTACTATGATAGTTCTACTATCCTACTATAATAGTTCTACTATCCTACTATAACAGTTCTACTATCCTACTATAATAGTTCTACTATCCTACTATAATAGTTCTACTATCCTACTATAATAGTTCTACTATCCTACTATAATAGTTATACTATCCTACTATAATAGTTATACTATCCTACTATAATAGTTCTACTATCCTACTATAATAGTTCTACTATCCTACTATAATAGTTCTACTATCCTACTATGATAGTTCTACTATCCTACTATAATAGTTCTACTATCCTACTATAATAGTTATACTATCCTACTATAATAGTTCTACTATCCTACTATAATAGTTCTACTATCCTACTATAATAGTTCTACTATCCTACTATAATAGTTCTACTATCCTACTATAATAGTTCTACTATCCTACTATAATAGTACTACTATCCTACTATAATAGTTCTACTATCCTACTATAATAGTTATACTATCCTACTATAATAGTTCTACTATCCTACTATAATAGTTCTACTATCCTACTATAATAGTTCTACTATCCTACTATAATAGTTCTACTATCCTACTATGATAGTTCTACTATCCTACTATAATAGTTCTACTATCCTACTATAATAGTTCTAATATCCTACTATAATAGTTCTACTATCCTACTATAATAGTTATACTATCCTACCTTAATAGTTCTACTATCCTACTATAATAGTTCTACTATCCTACTATAATAGTTATACTATCCTACTATAATAGTTCTACTATCCTACTATAATAGTTCTACTATCCTACTGTAGTAGGTCTACTATGCTACCATAATAGTTATACTATGCTACTATAATAGTTATACTATCCTGCTATAATAGTTCTACTATCCTGCTATAATAGTTCTACTATCCTGCTATAATAGTTCTACTATCCTACTATAATAGTTCTACTATCCTACTATAATAGTTCTACTATCCTACTATAATAGTTCTACTATCCTACTATAATAGTTATACTATCCTGCTATAATAGTTCTGCTATCCTGCTATAATAGTTCTGCTATCCTACTATAATAGTTCTACTATCCTACTATAATAGTTATACTATGCTACTATAATAGTTATACTATCCTGCTATAATAGTTCTACTATCCTACTATAATAGTTATACTATAATAGTTCTGCTATCCTACTATAATAGTTCTACTATCCTACTATAATAGTTCTATTATCCTACTATAATAGTTCTACTATCCTACTATGATAGTTCTACTATCCTACTATAATAGTTCTACTATCCTACTATAATAGTTCTACTATCCTGCTATAATAGTTCTACTATCCTACTATGATAGTTCTACTATCCTGCTATAATAGTTCTACTATCCTACTATGATAGTTCTACTATCCTGCTATAATAGTTCTACTATCCTACTATAATAGTTATACTATCCTGCTATAATAGTTCTACTATCCTACTATAATAGTTATACTATAATAGTTCTGCTATCCTACTATAATAGTTCTACTATCCTACTATAATAGTTCTACTATCCTACTATAATAGTTAAAGTATGCTGCTATAATAGTTCTACTATCCTGCTATAATAGTTCTACTATCCTGCTATAATAGTTCTACTATCCTGCTATAATAGTTCTACTATCCTGCTATAATAGTTCTACTATAATAGTTCTGCTATCCTACTATAATAGTTATACTAAAATAGTTATACTATCCTACTATAATAGTTCTACTATCCTGCTATAATAGTTCTACTATCCTGCTATAATAGTTCTACTATCCTGCTATAATAGTTCTACTATCCTACTATGATAGTTCTACTATCCTACTATAATAGTTATACTATCCTACTATAATAGTTCTACTATCCTGCTATAATAGTTCTACTATCCTACTATGATAGTTCTACTATCCTGCTATAATAGTTCTACTATCCTACTATGATAGTTCTACTATCCTGCTATAATAGTTCTACTATCCTACTATAATAGTTATACTATCCTGCTATAATAGTTCTACTATCCTACTATAATAGTTATACTATAATAGTTCTGCTATCCTACTATAATAGTTCTACTATCCTACTATAATAGTTCTACTATCCTACTATAATAGTTAAACTATGCTACTATAATAGTTATACTATCCTACCTTAATAGTTCTACTATCCTACTATAATAGTTCTACTATCCTACTATAATAGTTCTACTATCCTACTATAATAGTTCTACTATCCTACTATAATAGTTCTACTATCCTACTGTAGTAGGTCTACTATGCTACCATAATAGTTATACTATGCTACTATAATAGTTATACTATCCTGCTATAATAGTTCTACTATCCTGCTATAATAGTTCTACTATCCTGCTATAATAGTTCTACTATCCTACTATAATAGTTCTACTATCCTACTATAATAGTTCTACTATCCTACTATAATAGTTATACTATCCTGCTATAATAGTTCTACTATCCTACTATAATAGTTATACTATAATAGTTCTGCTATCCTACTATAATAGTTCTACTATCCTACTATAATAGTTCTATTATCCTACTATAATAGTTCTACTATCCTACTATGATAGTTCTACTATCCTACTATAATAGTTCTACTATCCTACTATAATAGTTATACTATAATAGTTCTGCTATCCTACTATAATAGTTCTACTATCCTACTATAATAGTTCTATTATCCTACTATAATAGTTCTGCTATCCTACTATAATAGTTCTACTATCCTACTATAATAGTTCTATTATCCTACTATAATAGTTCTACTATCCTACTATGATAGTTCTACTATCCTACTATGATAGTTCTACTATCCTACTATAATAGTTCTACTATCCTGCTATAATAGTTCTACTATCCTACTATGATAGTTCTACTATCCTGCTATAATAGTTCTACTATCCTACTATGATAGTTCTACTATCCTGCTATAATAGTTATACTATCCTACTATAATAGTTATACTATCCTGCTATAATAGTTCTACTATCCTACTATAATAGTTATACTATAATAGTTCTGCTATCCTACTATAATAGTTCTACTATCCTACTATAATAGTTATACTATAATAGTTCTACTATCCTACTATAATAGTTCTACTATCCTACTATAATAGTTAAACTATGCTGCTATAATAGTTCTACTATCCTGCTATAATAGTTCTACTATCCTGCTATAATAGTTCTACTATCCTGCTATAATAGTTCTACTATCCTGCTATAATAGTTCTACTATAATAGTTCTGCTATCCTACTATAATAGTTATACTAAAATAGTTATACTATCCTACTATAATAGTTCTACTATCCTGCTATAATAGTTCTACTATCCTGCTATAATAGTTCTACTATCCTGCTATAATAGTTCTACTATCCTACTATGATAGTTCTACTATCCTACTATAATAGTTATACTATCCTACTATAATAGTTCTACTATCCTGCTATAATAGTTCTACTATCCTACTATGATAGTTCTACTATCCTGCTATAATAGTTCTACTATCCTACTATGATAGTTCTACTATCCTGCTATAATAGTTCTACTATCCTACTATAATAGTTATACTATCCTACTATAATAGTTATACTATCCTACTGTAATAGTTATACTATAATAGTTCTACTATCCTACTATAATAGTTATACTATAATAGTTCTGCTATCCTACTATAATAGTTCTACTATAATAGTTCTACTATCCTACTATAATAGTTATACTATAATAGTTCTACTATCCTACTATAATAGTTATACTATAATAGTTCTACTATCCTACTATAATAGTTATACTATAATAGTTCTACTATCCTACTATAATAGTTATACTATAATAGTTCTACTATCCTGCTATAATAGTTCTACTATCCTGCTATAATAGTTCTACTATCCTACTATAATAGTTATACTATCCTACTATAATAGTTCTACTATCCTACTATAATAGTTCTACTATCCTACTATAATAGTTATACTATCCTACTATAATAGTTATACTATCCTACTATAATAGTTATACTATCCTACTATAATAGTTATACTATCCTACTATAATAGTTATACTATCCTACTATAATAGTTCTACTATAATAGTTCTACTATCCTACTATAATAGTTCTACTCTCCAACTATACTCTCCAGCTATATTTTGACGTCCGGATGCAAAGTGTGCCCAAAGTAAACTGCCTGCTACTCAGGCCCAGAAGCTAGGATATGCATTGGTGGATTTTGATAGAAAACACTAAACTTTCTTTAACTGTTAAAATAATGTCTGTGAGTATAACTGAAATGGCGGGTCAAACCCAGAGGACAAACCATTTTTAAAAAAAATCAGGATACCACTGATTTCAATGCCTGGCACTTTTATAATAGGGCGAAATCGTCCCCGATTGCATTTCCCAGGGCTTCCACTAGATGTCAACAGTCTTTAGAAAGAGTTTCAAAAGTTTAGTTTCCAAGCGCATGGCAGAGACGGCGTGTTCTTTTTGTTAATCTCCGGTAAAGACAATAACGATTCTCCGTCTTAAATTTGATTGTTTATTTGTGTATTAGGGTACCTAAGGATGGTTGATACCCCTCCTCTCTCCTCTACACCCCTCCTCTTTCTCTCCTCTTCACCCCTCCTCTCTCCTCTACACCCCTCCTCTTTCTCTCCTCTTCACCCCTCCTCTCTTCTACTCCCCTCCTCTCTCTTCCACACCACTCCTCTCTCTTCCACACCACTCCTCTCTCTTCCACACCACTCCTCTCTCTTCCACACCCCTCCTCTCTTTTCCACACCCCTCCTCTCTTTTCCACACCCCTCCTCTTTTCCACACCCCTCCTCTCTCTTCCACACCCCTCCTTGCTCTTTCTCTTCTCCACACCCTCTCTCTCTCTCTCTCTTCTCCACACCATCCTGTCTCCTCCACACCTCTCCTCTCTCTTTTCTCCACACCCCTCCCTGTTTCTCTCTCTCCTCCTCTCGTTCTCACCTCTACACGCCTCCTCTCTTTTTTCCACACACCTCCTCTCTCTCCCGCTTCTCCACACCTGTCCTCTCCCTCTTTCCCTCTTCTCCACACCGCTCCTCTATCTTTCTCCTCCACACCCCTCCTCTCCCTCTATCCTCCACACCCCTCCTCTCCCTCTCTCCTCCACACCCCTCCTCTCTCCTCCACACCCCTCCTCTCCCTCTCTCCTCCACACCCCTCCTCTCCCTCTCTCCTCCACACCCCTCATCTCCCTCTCTCCTCCACACCCCTCATCTCCCTCTCTCCTCCACACCCCCATCTCTCTCTCTCTCTCTCTCCTCCACACCCCCTCCTCTCTCTCTCTCCTCCACACCCCTCCTCTCTCTTTCTCCTCCACACCCCTCCTCTCCCTCTCTCCTCCACACCCCTCCTCTCCCTCTCTCCTCCACACCCCTCATCTCCCTCTCTCCTCCACACCCCTCATCTCCCTCTCTCCTCCACACCCCTCATCTCTCTCTCTCTCTTTCTCCTCCACACCCCTCATATCCCTCTCTCCTCCACACCCCTCCTCTCTCTCTCTCTCTCCTCCACACCCCTCCTCTCCCTCTCTCTCCTACACACCCCTCCTCTCTCCCTCTCTCCTCCACACCCCTCCTCTCTCTCTCTCTCCTCCACACCCCTCCTCTCTCTTTCTCCTCCACACCCCTCCTCTCTCTTTCTCCTCCACACCCCTCCTCTCTCCCTCTCTCCTCCACACCCCCCCTCTCTCTCTCTCCTCCACACCCCTCCTCTCTCTCTCTCCTCCACACCCCTCCTCTCTCTCTCTCTCCCCCACCCCCCCTCTCTCTCTCTCTCCCCCACACCCCCCCCTCTCTCTCTCTCCCCCACACCCCCCTCTCTCTCTCTCTCCTCCACACCCCTCCTCTCTCTCTCTCTCCTCCACACCCCTCCTCTCTCTCTCCTCCACACCCCTCCTCTCTCTCTCTCTCCTCCACACCCCTCCTCTCTCTCTCTCTCCTCCACCCCCCTCTCTCTCTCTCTCTCCTCCACACCCCTCTCTCTCTCTCTCTCTCTCTCTCTCTCTCTCTCCTCCACACCCCTCCCTCTCTCTCTCTCTCTCTCTCTCTCCTCCACACCCCTCCTCTCTCTCTCTCTCTCCTCCACACCCCTCCTCTCTCTCTCTCTCTCCTCCACACCCCCTCCTCTCTCTCTCTCTCTCTCTCCTCCACACCCCTCCTCTCTCTCTCTCTCTCTCTCCTCCACACCCCTCCTCTCTCTCTCTCTCTCTCTCCTCCACACCCCTCTCATTCTTCTTTCTAAGTAGAAAGATCACTCTTCTTGGTGCCTGTAACAAGCGTGTCTTGACTCAACTATACAAGGTATATGTGCTTTATATTTGCCTGTTTATGACACTGTATATAAGCCCATATGACCTGCCTAAGAGCTGCCACACTGTCAAATCAATCCAAAATAAAGACCATTTTTCAATACACTATATATATAATTATCAAAATGTTATCTCTGGAACATTTATAAACCTTGTTGGAAGCGGACAAAGAACAGCAGAACATTGATACTTCTCTACATAGTTCTGAATGATCCAACTCTTCTACACAATAGCTTAAGAAAACACCAGGCTGACATTGTGACAGCTCTGCTTGTTTATGAGCTGCAAGTCAACACAGGAGGAGAGAGAGAGGGGGAAGCAAGTTACATACACATCATTCTGACCTGAGAGAGAGGGGGAGAGGGAGGGAGAAAGTGAAAGGAGGCCTGCCCTTCTGAGGAGAATGGAGGGATTTAGTGAGAGAATGGTAGAATTACGGGAGGTGAAAGGAGGAGAGTAGAGAGGTGGGGCAGGTTGACATGTTTGTTGAGTGCAGAGGAACAGTAGATTATTATAAGTACAGGGTAGCAGCCATACTGTCAGTGGCCTCTCGTCCACAAAGTCCTGTAGAATACCTGAACCTTGTGGTCAACAGGTCGACACTTAGTCACTCTTTGTCCTCTCTGTCACTAGCCTCTCAAACAGCACCTTTGTCAGGAGACAAACGCTGACATGTCTAGAGAGCGATCAGAGAGCGAGCGATCAGAGAGGGATCAGGGGCCATAGATCAGCAGCTAGATCAACAAGTCTGTCGTTACCTCAGAAAACACGTAAGCGCTAATAATAAGTCACATCACACAGGAATGGCTAAGTATTTACCTCCTGAGAGTCCTGACTGGACATCCTCTTCAAATCACCTTAACTATAGCCTTGTTTAGCAGGGCACGAGTCAAATCCATTACAGTTAAGTTCATTTAGGGGATGTAATGAAATAAAATGAATTAATTGAAAATATCACATTCTGTAGATAATAATTGAAAATGTCCAGTTCATGAGTCAAATTCAACTTCATCCCTGAATTGAAATGGCTGTTCTGCTCCAGGCGTCAGATGAAAACTGTTTCAGTGAGATGGATTGATAAAGGAAACCACTACCACATTCACAACCCCTTGAGTAACTACATGTCAGAATCACCATCGGCATTGATTACAGTTGTGAGTCCCTCTGGGTAAGTCTCTAAGAGCTTTCTATACCTGGATTGTACAACATCTTCCCATTACTCTGTTCAGAATTATTCAAGCTCTGTCAAATTGGTAACAACTTTTCAGTCAGAAACGAGGAAGAAACTAAATGGCTGAAATTATGTTGCGTCTCTGTTCAAAATGCTTGTCAAATTGGTTGTTGATCATTGCTAGACAAGAATATTCAGGTTATTGCCATAGATTTTCAAGCATATTTATGTCAAAATTGTAACTCGGCCACTCAGGAACACTCACTGTTTTTAAAGCAACTCCAGTGTAGTTTTGGCCTTGGGTTTTAATCCCCTCCTCTCTTATCCCTCACTCCCCCCACGCCTCCCCTCCCTCTCCTGTAGATTTGGCCTTGTGTTTTACGTTATTGTGAATGTGAATTCATCTCCCAGTGTTTGGTGGAAAGCAGACTGAACCAGGATTCCCTCTAGGATTTTGCCTGTGCTTAGCTCCTTTCCGTTTCTTATTTATCCTGAAAAACTCTCCAGTCCTTAATGACTGCAAGAATACCCATAACATGATGCAGCCACCACTATGGTTGAAATTACGGAGAGTGGTACTCAGTAATGTTTGTGGCAAATCCAATACAACACATAAGACTTTGTATTCTGGACAAACAGTGAATTGCTTACTTACAAGTCCCTAAACAACATTGAACAGGTTCCCAAATGGCAGATTGCATGTACAGGTAGGTCACCGTTACATTACAATATATATATTAATGGGGTAAACCTACTCTAAGAGTATGTATTAGGCTATTTGAGAGAAGGTTTGAACCCTAATCAACCCATCCAATGTGAGTACATCTGTTGTTGAAGTACAGTAGATCAATACAGCTACAGTAGTCTACAGTAGTCAAGCTGCTGACGCTGAATAGCCTTGTCAGTGCATCATGGGGGGTCGAAGTCATTTCGGGATGGGGTTGTTGTTAGAAGTTAGTAGGGCTCTTTTTTTCCCTTAGTAGTACAGGACTAGGCAGGAGGGTTTTGTTTTTCTTCATGTTTGCTTCTTTATTTATTCACAAAAAATAATTACAAAATTGAGTCTGTAAACTGTGATTAACTACACACTCCAGTACAGTAGATGGTTTATTAATTTAGTCTGTAAACTGTGATTGACTACATACTCCAGCACAGTAGATGGTGACATGCACTTCTAATGTTTTGTTTGCAGACCACCATAATACCATAGAAGAAGACTGCGATGGCCAGGAGAACTTTACATAGGCAAGTGATCTCGTTAACGTTAGCTAGCTAACATTAGCTTGCTAGCTAAAGTTCTTTAAAACAGACCACAGGGGGTTACCTAGTTAAAAGTTTCCTTGAGTGCCTTTTTCTGCAGATCATTCTATGCATTGTTCTGTTTGTGTCTAACAACATTAGATGTTGAACATTGATACTAGCTAGCCACCTAGTTAGCCACCTAGTTAACTTCTTCGATATAGGGGGCGCTCTTTTAATTTTTGGATAAAAAAAACGTTCCCGTTTTAACCTGTTAGTCCTATAGGGGCAGTATTTCATTTTTGGATAAAAAGACGTGCCCGTTTTAAGCGCAATATTTTGTCACGAAAAGATGCTCGACTATGCTTGGAATTGATAGTTTTGGAAAGAAGACACTCTTACGTTTCCAGAACTGCAAAGATTTTCACTATGAGTGCCCTAGAACAAATGCTTCAGGCAAAACCAAGATGTTTGACCGACCAGGAAATGAACAGGATTTCTGAGGCTACGTTTTCCATGATCGCCTTATATGGCTGTGAATGCGACAGGAATGAACGGACACTTTCTCTTGTTTCCCCAAGGTGTCTGCAGCATTGTGACGTATTTGTAGGCATATCATTGAAAGATTGACCATAAGAGACTACAAATGCCAAGTGTCCCGCACGGTGTCTGTGTGGAAATTGGTGCGCAAAAGTCAGCTACCAGTATTTTTCCGAACCGAATCAGAGAAGAATGCAGGCTTCCAGGGACGGCATTTCAATTAAGAGATATATGACAAAACACCTTGAGGATTGATTCAAACAACGTTTTCCATGTTTCAGTCGATATTATGGAGTTAATTCGGAAAAAAGTTTGACGTGTAGGTGACTGAATTTTCGGTTAGTTTCAGTAGCCAAATGCATAGTAACAAAACGGAACGTTGTGTCCTACACAATAATCTTTCAGGAAAAACTGGACATCTGCTATGTAACTGAGAGTCTCCTCATTGAAACATCTGAAGATCTTCAAAGGTAAATTATTTTATTTGATCCCTTTGCTGGTTTTTGTGAATATGTTGCGTGCTAAATGCTAACACTAAATGCTAAGCTAGCTATCACCACTCTTACACAAATTATTGATTTTTCTCTGGTTCTAAAGCATATTTTGAAAATCTAAGACGACAGGATTGTTAAGAAAAGGATAAGCTTGAGAGCAGGCATATTTATTTAATTTCATTTGCGATTTTTAGAAATCGCTAACGTTGCGTTATGGTAATGAGCTTGAGGCTGTAGTAACGCGACCGCATGCGGGATGGGGCGGACTATGAGGTTAAACAAGATATTTTGTCACAAAAAGATGCTCGACTATGCATATAATTGACAGCTTTGGAAAGAAAACACTCTGACGTTTTCAAAACTGCAAAGATATTATCTGTGAGTGCCACAGAACTGATGCTACAGGCGAAACCAAGATGAAATTTCAAACAGGAAATGCCCAGATTTTGAAGGCGCTGTGTTCCAATGTCTCCTTATATGGCTGTGAATGCGCAAAGAATGAGCCTACACTTTCTGTTGTTTCCCCAAGGTGTCTGCAGCATTGTGACGTATTTGTAGGCATATCAAAGGAACATTGACCATAAGAGACTACATTTACCAGGTGCTCGCTTGGTGTCCTCCGTTGCAATTATTGTGTAATTTCCAGCTGCGTGCATTTTTCCATTTGCTTCAGAGGAGAAACCCAACTGCCACGAATGACTTATCATCGAATAGATATGTGAAAAACACATTGAGGATTGAATCGAAACAACGTTTGTCATGTTTCTGTCGATATTATGGAGTTAATTTGGAAAAATGTTTGGCGTTGTAATGACTGAATTTATTTATTTTTTTCTTAGCCAAACGTGATGAACAAAACGGAGCGATTTCTCCTACACAAATAATATTTTTCGGAAAAACTGAACATTTGCTATCTAACTGAGAGTCTCCTCATTGAAAACATCCAAAGTTCTTCAAAGGTAAATTATTTTATTTGAATGCTTTTCTTGTTTTTGTGAAAATGTTGTCTACTGAATGCTAGGCTTAATGCTATGCTAGCTATCAATACTCTTACACAAATGCTTGTGTAGCTATGGTTGAAAAGCATATTTTGAAAATCTGAGATGACAGTGTTGTTAACAAAAGGCTAAGCTTGTGAGCCAATATATTTATTTAATTTAATTTGCGATTTTCATGAATAGTTAACTTTGCGTTATGCTAATGAGCTTGAGGCTATGATTACGCTCCCGGATACGGGATTGCTCCACGCAAGAAGTTAATGTTAGCTAGCTATGTCAGCTAGATGGATAGCTAGGTTAGGCAATGTTTGAACATTGACAACTGTTACGGTTTTCTTTCTCCTCCTCCTCTGAAGAGGAGGTGAAGAGGAGGTGTAGCAGGGATCGGACCAAAATGCAGCGTGGTTATTTGTATACATCATTAATAAGATACAGTCTGTAACATGCCTATGCCGCTCTGTACCATCACTCATTCATATATCTTTATGTACATATTCTTTATCCCCTTACACTGTGTGTGTATAAGACAGTAGTTTTGGAATTGTTAGCTAGATTACTTGTTGGTTATTACTGCATTGTCGGAACTAGAAGCACAAGCATCCCCCCCCCAAGGTGCGGACTCCCGGCCGCACACCTAAACCCATAGGGGAGGGTCCGGGTGGGCGACTGTCCACGGTGGCGGCTCCGGCGCGGAACGTGAACCCCACTCCAACAAAGTCTTAGTCCGCATGCATCGCGTCCTTAGATTGGCAACCCTCGCCGCCGACCTTGGCTTAGTAACCCAAACCAAGGGCCCCACTGGACTGAGGGGCAGCTTGGGACTGAGGGGCAGCTCGGGACTGAGCGGCAGCTCAGGCAGGTAGATGGCTCTGGCAGATCCTGGCTGGCTGGCGGCTCTGGCAGATCCTGGCTTGCTGGCGGCTCTCGCAGATCCTGGCTGGCTGGCGGTTCTGGCAGATCCTGGCTGGCTGGCGATCCTGGCTGGCTGGCGGTTCCTGCAGATCCTGGCTGACTGGCAGATCCTGGCGGATCCTGGCTGACTGGCGGATCCTGGCTGACTGGCGGCTCTGGCTGCTCTGGCGGCTCTAGCTGCTCCATGCTGACTGTCGGCTCTGGCTGCTCCATGCTGACTGACAGCTTCTTGCAGACTGGCAGCTCTGGCGGCTTCTTGCAGACTGGCGGCTCTGGCGGCTTCTTGCAGACTGGCGGCTCTGGCGGCTTCTTGCAGACTGGCGGCTCTGGCGGCTTCTTGCAGACTGGCGGCTCTGGTGGCTCCTTGCAGACTGGCAGCTCCTTGCAGACTGGCAGCTCCTTGCAGACTGGCAGCTCCTTGCAGACCGGCAGCCGACTTTCTTCTCTGTATACAATGATGTCGCTCTTGCTGCTGGTGATTCTCTGACCCACCTCTACGCTGATGACACCATTCTGTATACCTCTGGCCCTTCTTCGGAAACTGTGTTAGCCTCTCTTGGGTAGGGGGCAGTATTTTCACGTCCAGATGAAAAGCGTGCCCAAAGTAAACTGCCTGTTACTCAGGCCCAGAAGCTAGGATATGCATATAGAAAACACTCTAAAGTTTCTAAAACTGTTAAAATTATGTCTGAGTATAATAGAACTGATATGGCAGGCGAAACCCTAAGGACAAATCATCCCCCCCAAAAAACATTCAGACTACCACTGTTTTCAAAGGCTGTCACTTTTATTATAAGGCTAAATCCTCCCAGATTGCAGTTCCTAGGGCGTCCATTAGATGCCAACAGTCTTTAGAAAGAGTTGCATGCTGGTTTTTGGAAAAATAAGCCAGAAACTTTTTTTCTAGGTGGCTCCCATTTTGGCTGTAGTGTTTCCAAGTTTGTGGAAGAAAGCGCGTTCTTTTGTATTTTTCTCTGGTAAAGACAATAACGATTCTCCATCTTAAATTGTATCATTTATTTATGTATTAGGGTACCTAAGGTTTGATTACAAATGCTGTTTGAATTGTTTGGAAAAGTTTATTAGTGATGTTTGGGATTAATTTTGTATGCATTTTGATGGAGGGAAACTGGGTGGATTATTGACTGAAGCGCACCAGCTAAACTGAGTTTATATGGATATAAGAAGGACATTAGCAAACAAAAGGACCATTTGTGATGTTTCTGGGACCTTTTGGAGTGCCAACAGAAGATCATCAAAGTTAAGGCATTTATTATATCACTATTTCTGACGTTCGTGGCGCACCTACCTGGTTGAAATATGTTTTTCATGCTTTTTATGCGGGGCACTGTCCTCAAATAATCGCATGGTTTGCTTTCGCCGTAAAGCCTTTGAAATCTGACAACACGGCTGGATTAACAAGAAGTAAAGCTTTATTTAGATGTATTACACTTGTGATTTTATGAAAGTTAAACATTTATAATTCTGTAGATTTCACGCTCTTCAATTTCACCGGATGTTGGCCAGGTGGGACGCTAATGTCCCACCTGCCCATAAGAAGTTAACTACCCTCCAGACGAGCTTCAATGCCATACAACTGTCCTTCCGTGGACTCCAACTGCTCCTAAACGCAAGTAAAACTAAATGCATGCTCTTCAACCGATCGCTGCCAGCACCTGCCCGCCCGTCCAGCATCACTACTCTGGACGGTTCTGACTTAGAATATGTGGACAACTATAAATACCTAGGTGTCTGGCTAGACTTTAAACTCTCCTTCCAGATTCACATTTAGCATCTCTCTGAGCTAAATGTCCTAGCAAAAGTAACTAATTGGATACTGGTAATGCACATTATCGAACAAAACAACGATTTATTGCGGAACTAGGACTCCTTGCACTGCATTCTGATGGAAGATCATCAAGGGTAAGGGAATATTTATGACGTAATTTCGTATTTCTGTTGACTTCAACATGGCGGAGAAATATATTTACGTCTGAGCGCCGTCTCAGATTATTTCATGGTATTGTGATAAGGTGCGTCTCGGTGAAAGGTGTAGGAGTCAGGCGCAGGAGAGCAGGGTTTTTTTGAGAAGCGTGTTTAATATATATAGTCCACCAATACAAAAATGGAAAAAAAAAGACGAAAATCTACGCTCTCGAAGAATCAGAAACGCATGCCAACACACGGAGGAACAACCACAGTTCTGACACTTGCATACACGTGCGTAATAGTGAAAACAATAAACATCAAAGATAATCGAGCGCAAATACACACAAGCTTAGTCTCGCACAAAATAAGGCAGGCAACAGGTGCTCTATATACACGCAGAAATAAACGCAAATGAAACTGTGAAAAGGAACAAAACCACCAGAAAAGGAAAAAGGGATCGGTGGCGGCTAGTAGACCGGCGACACCGAGCGCCGCCTGAACAGGGAGAGGATTTACCTTCGGTAGAAGTCATGACAGTTATGCTTTTTTCGTAACGTTTAAAAAAAATCTGACACAGCAGTTGCATTAAGAACCAGTGTATCTTTAATTATATGTAAAACATTTATCTTTCGTCAAAGTTTATGATGAGCATTTCTGTTATCTGATGTAGCTCTCTGTAATTACTCTGGATATTTTGGAGGCATTTCTGAACACGGCGCCAATGTAAACCGAGATTTGTGGATATAAATATGCATATTATCGAACAAAACATAAATGTATTGTGTAACATGTCATAAGAGTCATCTTTTGAAGATTATCAAAGGTTAGTAATTAATTTGATATCTAATTCTGCTTTTGTGACGATCTTTGACTGGGAAAAATGGCTGTGTTTTTTTGGTGATCTAACATAAATATTTTTGTTTTCGCTGTAAAACCTTTTAAAAATCGGACACAATGGGTAGATTAACAAGATGTTTATCTTTCATTTGCTGTTTTGGACTTGTTAATGTGTGAAAGTTAAATATTTCTAAAAAATATTTTTCAATTTCCTGCGCTGCCTTTTCAGTGGAATGTTGGGGGGGTTCCATTAGTGGAACCTGTGTCCTAGACAGGTTTAACCGTAAAAGCCTTGGTTTCATGCATGTTAAATCAGAAGCCTCCTCCCTAAGCTTGTTTTATTCACTGCTTTAGCACACTCCGCAAACCTGGATGTCCTAGCCGTGACTGAATCCTGTCTTAGGAAGACCACCAAAACCCCTAAAATTTCCATCCCGAACTATAACATTTTCCAACAAGATAGAACTGCCAAAGGGGGCAGAGTTGCATTCTACTGCAAAGATAGCCTGCAGAGTTATGTCATACTATCAAGGTCTGTGCCCAAACAGTTTGAGCTTCTACTTTTAAAAATACACCTTTCCAGAAATAAGCCTCTCACTGTTGCCGCTTGTTATAGAGCCCCCTCAATCAATCAATCAAATGTATTTATAAAGCCCTTCTTACATCAGCTGATGTCACAAAGTGCTCATCGTCACTCCCTCAGTACCCAGCTGTGCCCTGGACACCCTATTTGAATTGATTGCCCCCCATTTAACTTCAGAG
Organism: Oncorhynchus keta; assembly: GCF_023373465.1. Taxonomy (NCBI): domain Eukaryota; kingdom Metazoa; phylum Chordata; class Actinopteri; order Salmoniformes; family Salmonidae; genus Oncorhynchus; species Oncorhynchus keta. The sequence continues at coordinate 1,314,403 of NC_068434.1, forward strand.
TTTGTACTGTTAAACTGGGAAATGCTTAAAACCTCTTAAAGTATGCTTACATTGTAATAATATATAATAATAATATAATAATATGACAGCCAACTTTCTTGCTCAGCCCAAAGCCGTTGGACTTCAGAGCATGGATTATTGAATCATTGTTCGTTTTACACTTAAGGCATGTCTCTGCTGTTGTGCTGTAGAATTGGTGAATGTTGTCTCAAGTGTAATACATTCTATACATTTAGTTAATACTGGTTTAAGTTAACATTTTCATTAACTGTAATTGCAATAGTTATGCTCCAATGTTCCCTATATCTTGTGCCAACATTGGTTCATTTGAAGTTTTGGTTCCAATAGTTAATATTTTTTTCTAAGAGATTGTCAGTTGGATATGCTCTCTGCAAGGTTTCTATATCTTCCCTATTATGTGAACACCCTTTTCTGACTCAAGTAAGACCTGAAGGTTGCTCTGATGTCCAAAATGTGCCTTTTTTTTAAATTGCATGTATTTCAAACTACATTGGTCAGTCAAAAATGACTTTTAAATTCTATAATGGAAATACATTAAATTCCTGTTTCCTGGGCCAGCTAAACAGCTTCTGTTCTTTTGTTATGTGGGGCGGCAGCATAGCCTAGTGGTTAGAGCGTTGGACTAGTAACCAGAAGGTTGTGAGTTCAAACCCCCGAGCTGACAAGGTACAAAGGTACAAATCTGTCGTTCTGCCCCAGAACAGGCAGTTAACCCACTGTTCCCAGGCCGTCATTGAAAATAAGAATGTGTTCTTAACTGACTTTCCTGGTTAAATAAAGGTAAAAAAAATAATAATAATAAAAAAATGTCTTTGTTTCAGGATGGTCAGGGCGTGAGTTGGGTGTGTTGTCTATGTTCCTTTTTCTATGATTTGGGATTTCTGTGTATGGTTCTCAGTCAGAGGCAGCTGTCATTCGTTGTCCCTGATTGAGAACCATACGTAGGTAGCCTGGTTGTCCCTGATTGAGAACCATACGTAGGTAGCCTGGTTGTCCCTGATTGAGAACCATACGTAGGTAGCCTTGTTGTCCCTGATTGAGAACCATACTTAGGTAGCGTGGTTGTCCCTGATTGAGAACCATACTTAGGTAGCGTGGTTGTCCCTGATTGAGAACCATACTTAGGTAGCCTGGTTGTCCCTGATTGAGAACCATACTTAGGTAGCCTGGTTGTCCCTGATTGAGAACCATACTAAGGTAGCCTGGTTTCACTTTTGAGTTGTGGGTGATTGTTCCCTGTTGTAATGTTTGTTTCACATTTCAGGACGGTTTTGGTTTGTATCATTCACTTTGTTATTTTGTATTCTTTAGTGTTCCGTTGAATAAACTAAAATGGACACTTACCACGCTGCACATTGGTCCGACCTCTCTTACTCCTCCTCCTCCTCAGAGGAAGAAGACCACCGTTACAGCTTATCTTACACCTGTACACAGAACTAGGTTCTATTTCTATGGTAAAGCATGTCTTTTACACCCCTCCCTTAAGGGTTGGGCAATCTAAACATGAGCTTCTCTTTCACACAGAAAGGAAAAGAAAAAGACAAGCTGCTTGTTATTCTTTCTCTTTTCAGTTATTTCAACTTGTCCTCGGGAGTAGTTTGGACAGACAATGTAATATCAAAACAGATTTGGTTGCTATGCCAACACCATCAATCACCTCAGCAACAGTCTTTCCTGTATTTGTTTTCATTAAATGCTCACATGCTATGAATAACCACAATACAGTTCCATCTAACCATATTTCAATAGCAGATGAATTATGGGCCCCACTTTAAAATGTGGAACTAATAGCTGTGTATTTAAATGTTAATGCTTAACAAACATCACACAATCCTGTATGCTGTTTTTGTTTGTTTTTCATTTTTGCTGAACAGCTCAAAACAAAAAAAGCAAATATATATTGTAGACACACTTGGATTTTGAGCCAGTAATGTTAAAGTGAGTATTTCCCGTTGTCATTTCTCTGTCTCCATATTACAGAACGAAAGTTGACACACCGGTTGAGAACTCAATCACCTAAATGGTCTGCAGATGGCACCGCGATCCGCTCCCTAGTTTTCTTGCTGGAAGAAAGGATAGAAATGTTGCTTTCTCCCAAAGAGATTTTCCAAGAAGACATTTATGAAATTCCACTAAATTGTCAACAGTGACACTTCATTGTTTAAGAGAAAGGTGTTTATATCAAAGAAACCATATTTATTTTGCTATTTTTAGCTGCAAACAATGAAGGAAGACTAACTAATTATATAGGGATTCTCCCGATGGCATTGAGAAGTACACCACATCAGTCACGGGCTTTATCAATAAGTGCATTGAGGACGTCGTCCCCACAGTGACTGTACGTACATACCCCAACCAGAAGCCATGGATTACAGGCAACATTCGCACCTAGCTAAAGGGTAGAGCTGCCGCTTTCAAGGTGCGGGACTCTAACCCGGAAGCTTACAAGAAATCCCACTATGCTCTGCGAGAAACCATCAAACAGGCAAAGCGTCAATACAGAGCTAAGATTGAATCATACCACACCGGCTCCGACACTCGTCGGATGTGGCAGGGCTTGCAAACTATTACAGACTACAAAGGGAGGCACAGCCGCGAGCTACCCAGTAACACGAAGCCTACCAGACAAGCTAAACCACTTCTATGCTCGCTTCGAGGCAAGCAACACTGAGGCATGCATGAGAGCATCAGCTGTTCTGGACGACTGTGTGATCACGCTCTCCGTAGCCGACGTGAGTAAGACCTTTAAACAGGTCAACATAAACAAGGCTGCGGGGCCAGATGGATTACCAGGACGTGTGTTCCGGGCATGTGCTGACCAACTGGCAGGTGTCTTCACTGACATTTTCAACATGTTTTAAGCAGACCACCATAGTTCCTGTGCCCAAGAACACTAAGGCAACCTGCCTAAATGACTACCGAACCGTAGCACTCACGTCTGTAGCTATGAAATGCTTTCAAAGCATCAACATCGTTATCCCAGAAACCCCAGACCCACTCCAATTTGCATACCACACCAACAGATCCACAGATGATGCAGTCTCTATTGCACTCCACACTGCCCTTTCCCACCTGGACAAAAGAAACACCTATATGAAAATGCTATTCATTGACTACAGCTCAGCGTTCAACACCATAGTGCCCTCAAAGCTCCTTACAAAGCTAAGGACCCTGGGACTAAACACATCCCTCTGCAAGTGGATCCTGGACTTCCCGAAGGGCCTCCCCCAGGTGGTAAGGGTAGGCAACAACATATCTGCCACGCTGATCCTCAACACAGGGGCCGCTCAGGGGTGCGTGCTTAGCCCCCTCCTATACTCCCCTTTCCCCCATGACTGTGTGGCCAGGCACGACTCCAACACCATCAATAAGTTTGCTGACGACACAACGGTAGTTGGCCTGATCACCGACAACGATGAGACGGCCTACAGGGATGAGGTCAGAGACCTGGCAGTGTGGTGTCAGGACAGCAACCTCTCCCTCATTGTGAGCAAGACAACGTGCCAAACACGTCGCCATTCACATCAACGGGGCAGTGGTGGAGTGGGTGGAGTGGGTGGAGTGGGTCGAGAGCTTCAAGTTCCTTGGTGTCTACATCACCAACAAGCCATCATGGTCCAAACTAAAAAAAGACAGTCGTGAAGAGAGCACGACAATGCCTATTCCCCCTCAGGAGACTGAAAGGATTTGGCATGGGTCCCCAGATTCTACATCATTTACAGCTGCACCTTCAAGAACATCCTGACCGGTTGCATTACCGCCTGGTATGGCAACTGCTTGGCATCAGACCGTAAGGCTCTACAGAGGGTAGTGCATACGACCCAGTACATCACTGGGTCCAAGCTCCTGCCATCCAGGACCTATATTCTAGGCGGTGTCAGAGGAAGGCCCAACTCCAGTCACCCAAGTCATAGACTGTCCTCTCTTCTACCGCACGGCAAGTGGTACTGGAGCACCAAGTCTAGGTCCAAAAGGCTCCTTAACAGCTTCTACCACCAAACCATAAGACTGCTGAACAATTCATCAAAGACCAACTGGACTGTTTGCATTGACCCCAGTACTGGAGTGGAATGTTTACCTTTTCTACACCGGTGGCTGGACGAAGTTCACGCTTGTTGGATTCATCTCCGCCTTGTTGATTTCCAACTGGTCGGTGTTGCCCGGAGATCCATCTAATGGTGGAGTAGAAGGTTCACCGCATGAGGAGCATGGCAATCAACGATAGTCGCATGTCACGAGCAGTGGAAGCCAAAGACAGCTTTGGCTTCCACAGCTACATCAGGACATGGAAATAGAATCTATCATAGTCTCTGCTGATACTATAGTTATTGTCTGCTGGAGTCATGTGCCTATGAACCAGATTTATACTGTTAGCACTGAGGCAGTGTGCCCTGTTAGGAAGACCACTGTGTGCAGCTCAACCTGCATTAACAATAAAAATAACACGAGCATACAGTTGAAGCTTACAGTTGAAGCTGCCCGGCCAAACACACAGAAATAGAAAACATGGAACAAAACAGAATGCCCACCCCAACTCACGCCCAGACCAAACCAAAATAGAGACATAAAAGGGATCTAAGGTCAGGGCATAACATGTTCATCACAAAGCCAACTACCATAATTATTTTTGTCATTGGCAAGATTAGGAAACTTCGGCTTGACATGCCAGCAACAAATGCTGACACTACTCATCCAAGAAAAAATTATGAAAGACAAGCATTGTAATTTTAAATTCCGTTTTGTCTATCAACAATGACAACCACCGTGGTCTGACAATTTAGATGGAAAATTACTGAGGATAATAGTGGACGATATTGCCACTCCTATTTGCCACATCTTCAATTTAAGCCTCAGGGCTTGGAGGGAAGCAAAAGTCATTCTGCTACCTAAGAATAGTAAAGCCCCCTTTACTGGCTCAAATAGCTGACCAATCAGCCTGTTACCAACCCTTAGTAAACTTTTGGGGGAAAAAATGTTTGTATCACGCCTGCTCCCGCTCCCCCTCCCTGGCGATCAAAGGCGCCAGGTTCCCCAGCATTAAGCCTGCCACCATCATTACGCACACCTGCCTTCCTCCGCCACGGGCATCAGCAATTATTGGACTCATATGGACTCAATCACCTCTGTCATTACCTCATCCTATATCTGTCTGGTTCCCTGCCCTGTTCCCTGCTTCAGCATTAATTTTTGTTTGTCGTTTTGTACCCCTGTGCTGATGCTGTTCTTGTCTTGGTCTTTGTCTGTTTCCTGATGAAATATTTACTCCCCGTACCTGCTTCTCATCTCCGGCGTTAGTCCTTACAGGTTGACCAGATACAATACTATTTTACAGTAAACAAATTGACAACAGACTTTCAGCATGCTGATAGAGAAGGACATTCAACAAGCACACCACTTACACAAATGACTGATGATTGGCTGAGAGAAATTGACTTCAGTGTGGCCTTTGACATTATCGATCACAGTCTGCTGCTGGCAAAAGGTATGTGTTATGGCTTTACACCCCCTGCTATATGGTGGATAAAGAGTTCCCTGTCTAACAGACACCATCCTGGAGACATTAACAACACTCAGATTGTCCTATTTACTCATTACATTTCCCTGTTATTAAAATAGGTGTGTTCTGTTGTCCTTTGCTGAAGTTTGAATTGTTTACCATTTGCAGTTGTTTCCTGAGTGAGTTTGAGACTTAGTGTTTGTTGTTTTTACTTTTCTTAGTAAAGTATTACGTTTATCTTTAACCCTGATTCCTTGTCTGGTCTCTTCTCTGCACCTGGGTCCAACCTCACCACTTCACAGCCCGAAAATTCAGCCAAAGACAACAGAAACCACACCTTTATTAATTAACAAGAAAATCAGAATGAGTAAATAAGACAACCTGAGTGTGGTTAGTTTATTAATGTCTCTAGGACGGTCTCTGCTGTCAGTTTTTCCTGTGACAGATAACCAAACTCAGGTTGTCATGGTTTTAACGTCTCTAGGACTTTCTCTGCTGTCCTCTGGTGACAGGTGGAACCATGACAACCTGAGTGTTTGGTCATATATCTCTTCATTGAAATGCCAGTCTCTGCTGCCCTCTGGTGAAACAGGTGGAACCATGACAACCTGAGTGTTGTTAATGTCTCTAGGCCAATCTGCTGTCGTCTGGTGACAGATAAAACCATGACAACCTGAGTGTGGTTCCGTGCCTCTAGGACGATCTCTGCTGTCAAAAAAATCCTGTTGACAGGTGGAACCATGACAACCTGAGTGTGGTTAATGTCTCTAGGACGGTCTCTGCTGTCCTCTGGTGACAGGTGTAACCATAACAACCTGGGCATGTTGTTAATGTCTCTAGGACGGTTTTATCCTGCTGTCCTCTGAGTGACAGATAAAACCATGACAATCTGAGTGTGGTTAACTCACCACTTCTAGCCAAAGACAACAGACGGTCTCTGCTTCCCTGGTGACAGGTGGAACCATGACAACCTGAGTGTGGTTAATTAATGTCTCTAGGACGGTCTCTGCTGTCGTCTGGTGACAGATAAAACCATGACAACCTGAGTTTGGTTAACGTCTCTAGGACGGTCTCTGCTGTCCTCTGGTGACAGGTGAAACCATGACAACCTGAGTTTGGTTAACGTCTCTAGGACGATCTCTACTGCCCTCTGTTGACAGGTGGAACCATGACAACCTGAGTGTCGTTAATGTCTCTAGGACGGTCTCTGCTGCCCTCTGTTGACAGGTGGAACCATGACGACCTGAGTGTCGTTAATGTCTCTAGGACGATCTCTGCCCCCCTCTGGTGACAGGTGGAACCATAACAGAGATAAGAAATTATTTTTTTGTTACACTTTAAACAAAGTTTATCTTAGAAATCTTAATGAAGCATTCATAAAGCCTTTGTAAGGAAAACATACATAAATGTTTCACGAATCATTTGAGAGAATGTGACTTTCCATGTTTCCGTGATATTGTAGTAAAGCTACATTACATTTCTACTAACCCCTTGGCAGATGGTTTGTGTAGTCAACAGAGGGATCTCTATGGTTCCCTGACCAGATACTCAGAACAGCAACCTGATGTTAGTACCCACAATAAAAATAGTCTTCTTCTGGTTCACAGTCAGATACTAAGAACAGATTGTGTCAACCAACAAACTAAATCCCCCCCCTCTCTCTCCTTTACTTATTTTGTAATAACACATATAGCAGTGCATCCAAGTCATAGTTTCTGGAAATGAGCATGCCTGGACCGTCTCAGGAGACAGACAGACAGACGAGAAGTAGAAACCAGTTTGTTCTGTACAGTAGATGAGATGATGAAACCAGTTGGTTCTGTACAGTAGATGAGATGATGAAACCAGTTAGTTCTGTACAGTGGGTGAGAAATTGAAACCAGTTAGTTCTGTACAGTAGATGAGAAGTAGAAACCAGTTTGTTCTGTACAGTAAAACACAGTGTGTTGATGTGTCAACAGGGAGAATAGCACACGGCCTGCTGACTAAACAGTTTGTGTGACAGTAGCAACAGGCAACTTTGTGTTATCGAAGAGTTCCGTTCTGTTCAGCCTCCTCCAAGGTTAAAGCACCGTCTCTGCACCTGGACACCTCTGCCAAACAAGCCCCTACTTCCTATCTCCTACAGTAAAACTGCTAGTGTTAAATCAACTCTTATAGTGTTCGATTTAATACTGAAAAGATGTCTATATTGTCTCAATCTATACAGAGTTAATGGAACACTTTCAAAGGTGTTACCCTTTTCACACTAACCAAGTGTTCATTACCCTGGCATGGGAGGCAAATCCAGTGTCTGTGTTATTCTGCCCATCTTAATATTTTCTTTTAATTGGCCAGTCTGAGATATGGCTTTTTCTTTGCAACTCTGCCTAGAAGGCCAGCATCCCGAAGTCGCATCTTCACTGTTCATGTTGAGACTCGTGTTTTGCGGGTAATATTTAATAAAGTTGCCAGTTGAGGACTTGTGAGGCATCTGTTTCTCAAACTAGATACTCTAATGTACTTGTCCTCTTGCTCAGTTGTGCACAGAGGCCTCCCACTCTTTCTATTCTGGTTTGATCCTGTTTGCACTGTTCTGTGAAGGGAGTAGTACACAGCTTTGTACGCAATCCTCAGTTTCTTGTCAATTTCTCACATGGAATAGCCTTAATTTCTCAGAATCAGAATAGACTGACGAGTTTCAGAAGTAAGTACTTTGTTTCTGGCCATTTTGAGCCTGTAATCGAACCCACAAAGGCTGATTCTCCAGATACCCAACTAGTCTAAAGAAGGCCAGTTTTATTGCTTCTTTAATCAGGACAACAGTTTTCAGCTGTGCTAACATAATTGCAAAAGGGCTTTCTAATGATCAATTAGCCAACAAATTGTGCCATTGGAACACAGGAGTGATGGTTGCTGATAATGGGCCTCTATATGCCTATGTAGATATTCAATAAAAAATCTGCCATTTCCAGCTAAAATAGTAATTTACAGCATTAACAATATCTACATTGTATTTCTGATCAATTTGCTGTTATTTTAATAGACAAAAAGTGTTATTTTCCTTCAAAATCAAGGACATTTCTAAGTGACTCCAAACTTTTGAACGGTAGTGTACATTATCAAGCATTTCACATGTTATCATGGGGCTCTCTCATGCCGTCCCTGGGGGGAGGGGGGGGGTGCGCCACCTGAGTGGGCTGATTCACTGTTGTGGTCATCCTGTCTGGGGTGCGCCACCTGAGTGGGCTGATTCACTGTTGTGGTCATCCTGTCTGGGGGTGCGCCACCTGAGTGGGCTGATTCACTGTTGTGGTCATCCTGTCTGGGGGTGCGCCACCTGAGTGGGCTGATTCACATGGTCTTCCTGTGGTCATCCTGATTCACTGTTGGGGTCATCCTGTCTGGGTTGGCGCCCCCCTTGGGTTGTGCCGTGGCTGAGATCTTTGTGGGCTATACTCAGCCTTGTCCCAGGATGGTAAGTTGGTGGTTGAAGATATCCCTCTAGTGGTGTGGGGGCTGTGCTTTGGCAAAGTGGGTGGGGTTATATCCTTCCTGTTTGGCCCTGTCCGGGGTGTCCTCGGATGGGGCCACAGTGTCTCCTGACCCCTCCTGTCTCAGCCTCCAGTATTTATGCTGCAGTAGTTTGTGTCGGGGGCTGGGGTCAGTTTGTTATATCTGGAGTACTTCTCCTGTCCTATTCGGTGTCCTGTGTGAATCTAAGTGTGCGTTCTCTAATTCTCTCCTTCTTTCTTTCTCTCTCTCGGAGGACCTGAGCCCTAGGACCATGCCCCAGGACTACCTGACATGATGACTCCTTGCTGTCCCCAGTCCACCTGGCCATGCTGCTGCTCCAGTTTCAACTGTTCTGCCTTACTATTATTTGACCATGCTGGTCATATATGAACATTTGAACATCTTGGCCATGTTCTGTTATAATCTCCACCCGGCACAGCCAGAAGAGGACTGGCCACCCCACATAGCCTGGTTCCTCTCTAGGTTTCTTCCTAGGTTTTGGCCTTTCTAGGGAGTTTTTCCTAGCCACCGTGCTTCTACACCTGCATTGCTTGCTGTTTGGGGTTTTAGGCTGGGTTTCTGTACAGCACTTTGAGATATCAGCTGATGTACGAAGGGCTATATAAATACATTTGATTTGATGTTATCCAGATACTGACTGTTGGCACTTGGTGGTCTATTAGCAGCTTCCACCAGAAAGGTCTTTATGTGAGGCAGATTAACCTGTAGCCATATTAATTCAACAGTATTTAACATGAGATCCTTTCTAATCTTTACAGCAATGAATTTCTGAATATAAACAGCAACACCTCCACCTTTGGCATTTCTGTCTTTTCTGTAAATGTTATAACTGTGTATTACTGCGACTGTATCATCAAAGTATTGTCTCAGATAAATGTAATCTGTTACCAACAAGCGACAAGCAAACCCGTATCTATGAGCGTAATCATAGCCTCAAATGCATTAGCATAACGCAGCGGACATAAATACCCCTAGAAACTTTTCCTATTCATGAAAATCGCAAATGAAAGGAAATAAATATATTCAAACACAAGCTTAGCCTTTTGTTAACAACACTGTCGTCTCAGATTTTCAAAATATGCATTACAGCCAACGCTAGACAAGCATTTGTGTAAGTTTATCATGGCATAATGCTATGCTAGCTCTGCTGGCAGCAGGGAACATTTTCACGAAAATAAGAAAAGCAACCAAATTAAATCATTTGCCTTTGAAGAACTTCAGATGCTTTCACTCAGGAGACTCCCAGTTAGATAGCAAATGTTCCTTTTTTCCAAAAATATTATTTTTGTAGGCGAAATAGCTCCCCTCCATAATATTGACATAAACCGTCTCCGTCTCCTTCCTACAGGTTCTCCCGCCTCTCCAGCGCTGCCAGAGTCTCCCTCCAGTCCGGATCTGCCGGAGTCTCCCTCCAGTCCGGACCTGCCGGAATCACCTTTCTCTAGTAAGACAGCAGGTCCATTTTATGGCGTAGTTACACAGCAGGTTCATTTTCGAAATCAAACTGAATCAGCCCAATATATAAATCAATTTTTTTTATTTTTTTTTATTTTACTAGGCAAGTCAGTTAAGAACAAATTCTTATTTTCAATGACAGCCTGGGTTAACTGCCTGTTCAGGGGCAGAATGACAGATTTGTACCTAGTCAGCTCGGGGATTCGAACTTGCAACCTTTCGGTTACTAGTCCAACGCTCTAACCACTAGGCTACCCTAGTTGCCTATACTGAGCTAAGATCGTTCTAATGACATAAAAACTCTTCTTTAAGTGACAAACAGATCACCAGTAAGTACAGATAGTAAACTTTCAAACTTTCAACCCGTTTTCCCCATTAAGCTTGGAGTCGGAGTCAGAGGCCGAGCTTTATCTGGTCTCTCCTCCACCTGTTACGGGGTCTGGGACGCGGAAGCCTCCCACCCTTAGCTCTGACAAATTGAATACCCTAGTCATTGGCGACTCCATTACCCGCAGTATTAGACTTAAAACGAATCATCCAGCGATCATACACTGTTTATCAGGGGGCAGGGCTACCGACGTTAAGGCTAATCTGAAGATGGTGCTGGTTAAGGCTAAAACTGGCGAGTGTAGAGGGATATTGTTATCAACGTATGTACCAATGATGTTACGATGAAACCGTCAGAGGTCACGAAGCGCAACATAGCTTCAAGTCAGCCAGAAAGATGTGTCTGCATCGAGTAATTGTCCCTGGTCCCCTCCCAGTTAGGGGGAGTGATGAGCTCTACAGCAGTCTCACAACTCAATCGCTGGTTGAAAACTGTTTTCTGCCCCTCCCAAAATATAGAATTTGTAGGTAAATGGCCCTTTTTTGGGGTCTCAACCACAAACAGGACCAAGCCTGACCTGCTGAGGAGTGAAGGACTCCATCCTAGCTGGAGGGGTGCTCTCATCTTAGACATAGACAGGGCTCTGACTCCTCTAGCTCCACAATGAGATAGGGTGCAGGCCAGGCAGCAGGCTTTTAGGCAGCCTGCAAGCTTAGTGGAGTCTGCCACGAGCACAGTCAGTGTAGTCAGCTCAGCTATCCCCATTGAGACCGTGTCTGTGCCTCAACCTGAGTTGGGCAAAACTAAACATGGTGGTGTTCGCTCTAGCAATCTCACTGGAATAAAGACCTCCTCCATTCCTGTCAATAAAGAGATTGTGATATCTCAAATCTCAAAATAGGGCTACTTAATGTTAGATCCCTCATTTCCAAGGCAGTTATAGTCAGTGAACTAATCACTGATCATAATCTTGATGTGATTAGTCAGACCGTGTAGTCATGGCAGATAATATTCACATTTGTGGTGACTTTAATATTCACATGGAAAAGTCCACAGACCCACTCCAAAAGGCTTTCGGCGCCATCATCGATTCAGTGGGTTTTGACCAACATGTCTCTGGACACTCACTGCCACAGTCATACTCTGGACCTAGTTTTGTCCCATGGAATAAATATTATGGATCTTAATGTTTTTCCTCATAATCCTGGACTATCGGACCACCATTTTATTACGTTTGCAATCGCAACAAATAATCTGCTCAGACCCCAACCAAGGATCATCAAAAGCTGTGCTACAAATTCTAGTCCAACCCAAAGATTCCTAGATGCCCTTCCAGACACCCTCCACCTACCCAAAAACATTTCTCATAAGAAACTAGCTCCCTGGTAAATACCCGAGCCTTGTAGTAAGCTTCCAGAAAATTGGAACGGAAATGGAGCTACACCAAACTGGAAGTCTTCCGATTTGCTTGGAAAGACAGTAGCGTCCAGTATCGAAGAGCCCTCACTCTTGAGGAGAATAAGAACAATACAAAATAAATGTTTGTTGCCGTAGCAAAGCTAACTAAAAACAGCATTCCCCAAGAGAGGATGGTTTTCACTTCAGCAGTGATGAATTCATGAACTTCTTTGACGAAAAGATGATGATCATTAGAAAGCAAATTACGGACTCCTCTTTAAATCTGTGTATCTCTCCAAAGCTCAGTTGTTCTGAGTCTGCATAACACTACCAGGATCAAGGGAGACATTCCAGATTTGTAATATTATATCTCTTGACACATTGATGAAAACAGTCGAGGCCTCTAAGATGCAAACTGGACCCTATTCCAACTAAACTACTGAAAGAGCTGCTTCCTGTGCTTGGCCCTTCTATGTTGAACATAATAAATACCTCCCTATTCACCAGATGTGTACCAAACTAAATAAAAGTGGCAGTAATAAAGCCTCTCCTGAAAAAGCCAAACCTTGACCCAGAAAATATAGAAACTATCGGCCTATATCGAATCTCTCATTGCGCAACAACTCACTGCCTTTCTGAAAACAAACAATGTATACGAAATTATTCAGTCTGGTTTTAGACCCCATCATACCACTGAGACTGCACTTGTGAAGGTGGTAAATTACCATTTGATGGTGTCAGACCAAGGCTCATCATCTGTCCTCGTGCTTTTAGACCTTAGTGCTGCTTTTTAAAACCATCGATCACCACATTCTTTTGGAGAGATTGGAAACTCAAATTGGTCTACACGGACAAGTTCTGGCCTGGTTTTGATCTTATCTGTCAAATCAACTGTAAATGTCGGTGTTCCTCAAGGTTCCGTTTTAGAACTATTGTTTTCGCTATATATTTTACCTCTTGGTGATGTCACTCGGAAACATAATGTTTTAACTTCACTGCTATGCAGACGATACACAGCTGTACATTTCAATGAAACATGGTGAAGCCCCAAAATTGCCCTCCCTGGAAGCCAGACATAAAGAAGTGGATGGCGGAAGTTTTACTTTTAAACTCGGACAAAAGAGAGATGCTAGTTCTAGGTCCCAAGAAACAAAGAGATCTTCTTTTGGATCTGACAATTAATCTTGATGGTTGTACAGTTGTCTCAACATAAAACTGTGAAGGACCTTGGTATTACTCTGGACCCTGATCTCTCTTTTGACAAACATATCAAGACTGTTTCAAGGACAACTTTTACCAATCTACCTAACGTCGCAAAAATCAGAAACTTTATGTCGAAAAATGATGCAGAAAACTGTATCCATACTCTTGTCAGTTCTAGATTAGACTACTGCAATGCTTTACTTTCCGGCTACCCGGATAAAGCACTAAACAAACTTCAGTTAGTGCTAAACACGGTTGCTAGAATCTTGACTAAAACCCCAATATTTGATCATATTACTCCAGTGCTAGCCTCTGGCTTCGGATGACTTCAAGGCTTTACTGCTAACCTACAAAGCATTACATGGGCTTGCACCTACCTATCGTTCCGATTTGGTCTTGTCGTACATACCTACACATATGCTAAGGTCACAAGACACAGGCCTGCTTATTGTCCCTAAAATTTCAAAGCAAACAGCTGAGGAAGGGCTTTCTCCTATAGAGCTAATTTTTATGGAATGGTCTGCCTATCCATGTGAGAGACACAGACACGGTCTCGATCTTTAAGTCTTTATTTACTTCGTAAAAGAGGGAAACGTAGCAGTCTTCTGGTCAGACTCAGGACACGGGCACATCGCGCACCACTACCTAGCATTCTTCTTGCCAATGTCCAGTCTCTTGACAACAAGGTTGATGAAATCCGAGCAAGGGTAGCATTCCAGAGGGGCATCAGAGACTGTAACGTTCTTTGCTTCACGGAAACATGTGTCGGTGCAGCCAGCTGGTTTCTCCACGCATCGCACCGACAGAAACAAACATCTTTCTGATAAGAAGAGGGGCGGGGGTGTATGCTTTATGGTTAAGAGACGTGGTGTGGTCACAACATACAGGAACTCAAGTCCTTCTGTTCACCTGATTTAGAATTCCTCACAATCAAATGTCGACCGCATTATCAACCAAGGGAATTCTCTTCGATTATAATCACAGCCGTATATATTCCACCCCCAGGCAGACACATCGATGGCTCTGAACGACCTTTATTTGACCCTTTGCAAACTGGAATCCACATATCCTGAGGCTGCATTCATTGTAGCTGGGGATTTTAACAAGGCTAATCTGAAAACAAGACTCCCTAAATTGTATCAGCATATCGATTGCGCAACCAGGGCTGGTAAAACCTTGGATCATTGCTATTCTAACTTCCGTGACGCATATAAGGCCCTCCCCCGCCCTCCTTTCGGAAAATCTGACCATGACTCCATTTTGTTGCTCCCTGCCTACAGACAGAAGCTAAAACAAGAAGCTCCCGTGCTGAGGTCTGTTCAACGCTGGTCCGACCAATCTGATTCCACGCTCCAAGACTGCTTCCATCACGTGGACTGGGATATGTTTCATATTGCATCAAACAACAACATTGACGAATACGCTGATACGGTGAGCGAGTTCATTAGAACGTGCGTTGAAGATGTCGTTTCCATAGCAACGATTAAAACATTCCCAAACCAGAAACCGTGGATTGATGGCAGCATTCGCGTGAAACTGAAAGCACGAACCACTGCTTTTAATCAGGGCAAGGTGACTGGAAACATGACCGGATACAAACAGTGTAGCTATTCCCTCCGCAAGGCAATCAAACAAGCTAAGCGTCAGTATAGAGACAAAGTAGAATCGAAATTCAACAGCTCAGACACAAGAGATATGTGGCAGGGTCTACAGTCAATCACGGATTACAAAATGAAAACCAGCCCAGTCACGGACCAGAATGTCTTGCTCCCAGGCAGACTAAATAACTTTTTTGCCCACTTTGAGGACAATACAGTGCCACTGACACGGCCCGCAACCAAAACATGCGGACTCTCCTTCACTGCAGCTGAAGTGAGTAAAACATTTAAACGTGTTAACCCTTGCAAGGCTGCAGAACCCAGACGGCATCCCCAGCCGCGCCCTCAGAGCATGCGCAGACCTGCTGGCTTGTGTGTTTACGGACATATTCAATCAATCCCTATACCAGTCTGCTGTTCCCACATGCTTCAAGAGGGCCACCATTGTTCCTGTTCCCAAGAAAGCTAAGGTAACTGAGCTAAACGACTACCGCCCCGTAGCACTCACTTCCGTCATCATGAAGTGCTTTGAGAGACTAGTCAAGGACCATATCACCTCCACCCTACCTGACACCCTAGACCCACTCCAATTTGCTTACCGCCCAAATAGGTCCACAGACGATGCAATCTCAACCACACTGTACACTGCCCTAACCCATCTGGACAAGAGGAATACCTATGTGAGAATGCTGTTCATCAACTTTTACAGACTTTTACAACACTCAACGTCAACAAAACTAAGGAGATGATTGTGGACTTCAGGAAACAGCAGAGGGAACACCCCCCTATCCACATCGATGGAACAGTAGTGGAGAGGGTAGTAAGTTTTAAGTTCCTCGGCGTACACATCACAGACAAACTGAATTGGTCCACCCACACAGACAGCATCGTGAAGAAGGCACAGCAGCGCCTCTTCAACCTCAGGAGGCTGAAGAAATTTGGCTTGTCACCAAAAGCACTCACAAACTTCTACAGATGCACAATCGAGAGCATCCTGTCGGGCTGTATCACCGCCTAGTACGGCAACTGCTCCAGAGAATAGTGAGGTCTGCACAACGCATCACCGGGGGCAAACTACCTGCCCTCCAGGACACCTACACCACCCGATGTCACAGGAAGGCCATAAAGATCATCAAGGACAACATCCACCTGAGCCACTGCCTGTTCACCCCGCTATCATCCAGAAGGCGAGGTCAGTACAGGTGCATCAAAGCTGGGACCGAGAGACTGAAAAACAGCTTCTATCTCAAGGCCATCAGACTGTTAAACAGCCACCACTAACATTGAGTGGCTGCTGTCAACACACTGACTCAACTCCAGCCACTTTAATAATGGGAATTGATGGGAAATGATGTAAAATATATCACTAGCCACTTTAAACAATGCTACCTAATATAATGTTTACATACCCTACATTATTAATCTCATATGTATACGTAAATACTGTACTCTATATCATCTACTGCATCTTTATGTAATACGTGTATCACTAGCCACTTTAACTATGCCACTTTGTTTACATACTCATCTCATATGTATATACTGTACTTGTTGGTTATTACTGCATTGTCGGAACTAGAAGCACAAGCATTTCGCTACACTCGCATTAACATCTGCTAACCATGTGTATGTGACAAATAAAATTTTATTTGATTTGACCTTAGAGCTTTTTATGTCTCTATTTTGGGTTTGGTCCGGGTGTGATTTGGGTGGGCATTCTATGTTCTATTTTCTATTTCTTTTTTTTTGGCCCGGGTATGGTTCTCAATCAGGGACAGCTGTCTATCGTTGTCTCTGATTGGGAACCATAGTTAGGTAGCCCTTTTCCCTACTTTCTGTGTGGGAAGTCGTCTTTGTTTGTGGCACATAGCCATGAAGCTTCACGGTTGTTTTGTATTGTTTATTGTTTTGTCGGCATCATTTAAAAGAAAAGGAATATGTACGCTCACCACGCCGCGCTTTGGTCCAGTTCTGCCTAGATCCTCACAATGACCTCAAACAGCATGGCTGCCTAGATCCTCACAATGACCTCAAACAGCATGGCTGCCTAGATCCTCACAATGACCTCAAGTAGCATGGCTGCCCAGATCCTCACAATGACCTCAAACAGCATGGCTGCCTAGATCCTCACAATGACCTCAAGTAGCATGGCTGCCTAGATCCTCACAATGACCTCAAGTAGCATGGCTGCCTAGATCCTCACAATGACCTCAAACAGCATGGCTGCCTAGATCCTCACAATGACCTCAAACAGCATGGCTGCCTAGATCCTCACAATGACCTCAAACAGCATGGCTGCCTAGATCCTCACAATGACCTCAAACAGCATGGCTGCCTAGATCCTCACAATGACCTCAAACAGCATGGCTGCCTAGATCCTCACAATGACCTCAAACAGCATGGCTGCCCAGATCCTCACAATGACCTCAAGTAGCATGGCTGCCTAGATCCTCACAATGACCTCAAACAGCATGAGTGCCTAGATCCTCACAATGACCTCAAGTAGCATGAGTGCCCAGATCCTCACAATGACCTCAAGTAGCATGGCTGTCTAGATCCTCATAATGACCTCAAGTAGCATGAGTGCCCAGATCCTCACAATGACCTCAAGTAGCATGGCTGTCTAGATCCTCACAATGACCTCAAGTAGCATGAGTGCCCAGATCCTCACAATGACCTCAAGTAGCATGGCTGCCCAGATCCTCACAATGACCTCAAGTAGCATGGCTGCCCAGATCCTCACAATGACCTCAAGTAGCATGGCTGCCCAGATCCTCACAATGACCTCAAGTAGCATGGCTGCCTAGATCCTCACAATGACCTCAAACAGCATGAGTGCCTAGATCCTCACAATGACCTCAAGTAGCATGAGTGCCCAGATCCTCACAATGACCTCAAGTAGCATGGCTGTCTAGATCCTCACAATGACCTCAAGTAGCATGAGTGCCCAGATCCTCACAATGACCTCAAGTAGCATGGCTGTCTAGATCCTCACAATGACCTCAAGTAGCATGAGTGCCCAGATCCTCACAATGACCTCAAGTAGCATGAGTGCCCAGATCCTCACAATGACCTCAAGTAGCATGAGTGCCCAGGTCCTCACAATGTCCTCAAACAGCATGAGTGCCCAGATCCTCACCACGACCTCAAACAGCATGGCTGCCCAGATCCTCACACTGAAGATGAAGATGACCTAGATGTTCTCATGGTTGAGGCAGTAAATAACAGAAATGGACTAGCCTGCGGAGATGCTTTTGCTATGCGGAACTACCTTACAACAAACAATAGCCATGGATTGGGAACACAGTATTGAGTAGCTTGGATGAATAAGGTGCCCAGAGTAAACTGCCTGCTACTCAGGCCCAGTTGCTAATATATGCATATTATTAGATTTGGATAAAAAACACTCTGAAGTTCCTAAAACTGTTTGAATGATGTATGTGAGTATAACAGAACTCATATGGCAGGCAAAAACTTGAGGGAAAAAATCCAACCAGGAAGTGAGAAATCTGAGGTTTGTTGTTTTTCAACTCATTGCCTATCGAATATACAGTGTCTATGGGGTCATATTGCATTTCCTAAGGCTTCCACTAGATGTCAACAGTCTTTAGAACGTTGTTTGATGCTTCTACTGTGAAGGAGGGGGGAATAGGAGCTGAATGAGTCAGAGGTCTGCCAGAGAGCCATGAGCTGACCACGTGCTTTTATGTGAGAGTTAGCTTGCGTTCCATTGCATTTCTACAGACAAAGGAATTCTCCGGTTGAAACATTATTGAAGATTTATGATAACATCCTAAAGATTGATTCTATACATCGTTTGACATGTTTCTACGGACTGTAATGGAACTTTTTGACTTTTCGTCTGCTCGCGCCTCATGAATTTGGATTACTGGGCTAAACACGCGAACAAAAAGGAAGTATTTGGACATAAATACGAACTTTATCGAACAAAACATACATGTATTGTGTAACATGAAGTCCTATGAGTGTCCTCTGATGAAGATCATCAAGGTTAGTGATTAATTTTATCTCGATTTCTGCTTTTTGTGACTCCTCTCTTTGGCTATAAAAATGGCTGTTTTTCTGTGACTAGGTACTGACCTAACATAATCGTTTGGTGTGCTTTCGTCGTAAAGCCTTTTTGAAATCGGACACTGTTGTGGGATTTACAACAAGTTTATCTTTAAAATGGTGTGAAATACCTGTACGTTTGAGGAATTTTAATTATGGGATTTCTGTTGTTTTGAATTTGGCGCCCTGCACTTTCTCTGGCTGTTGTTGAGGTGGGACGCTACCGTCCTGAATATTCCAGAGAGGTTTTAAAAGAACATTGGTACTGCTGCCGCTTTTTGTTTCTCTCCTCCTTGTTCATTTTTTATTTTACCTTTATTTAACTAGGCAAGTCAGTTAAGAACAAATTCTTATTTTCAATGACGACCTAGGAACAGTGGGTTTAACTGCCTGTTCAGGGGCAAAACGACAGATTTGTACCTTGTCAGCTCGGGGATATGAACATACAACCTTTTGGTTACTAGTCCAACGCTCTAACCACTAGCCAACTCAACATGAGGTTTCTCTCCTCGTTCATAGCCAACTCAACATGAGGTTTCTCTCCTCGTTCATAGCCAACTCAACATGAGGTTTCTCTCCTCCTTCTTCATAGCCAACTCAACATGAGGTTTATCTCCTCCTTCTTCATAGCCAACTCAACATGAGGATTATCTCCTCCTCCTTCATAGCCAACTCAACATGAGGTTTCACTCCTCCTCCTTCATAGCCAACTCAACATGAGGTTTCACTCCTCCTCCTTCATAGCCAACTCAACATGAGGTTTCTCTCCTCCTCCTTCATAGCCAACTCAACATGAGGTTTCTCTCCTCCTTCTTCATAGCCAACTCAACATGAGGTCCTTCTTCTAGCCAACTCAACCTCCTTCCTTCTTCATAGCCAACTCAACATGAGGTTTATCTCCTCCTTCTTCATAGCCAACTCAACATGAGGACTCCTCCTCCTTTATCTCCTCCTCCTTCATAGCCAACTCAACATGAGGTTTCACTCCTCCTCCTTCATAGCCAACTCAACATGAGGTTTCACTCCTCCTCCTTCATAGCCAACTCAACATGAGGTTTCTCTCCTCCTCCTTCATAGCCAACTCAACATGAGGTTTCTCTCCTCCTTCTTCATAGCCAACTCAACATGAGGTTTCTCTCCTCCTTCTTCATAGCCAACTCAACATGAGGTTTCACTCCTCCTCCTTCATAGCCAACTCAACATGAGGTTTATCTCCTCCTTCTTCATAGCCAACTCAACATGAGGTTTCACTCCTCCTCCTTCATAGCCAACTCAACATGAGGTTTTACATCTTCATATTTTAATTTAACCCTTATTTCACCTGGTAAGTTGACTAAGAACACATTCTCATTTACAGCCACAACCTGGGGAATAGTTACAGGGGAGAGGAGGGGGATGAATGAGCCAATTGTAAGTTTGGGATGATTAGTTGACCGTGATGGTATGAGGGCCAGATTGAGGGTTAATACCCCTACTCTTACGATAAAGTCCAATGAGATCTTAAATTACCACAAAGAGTCAAAACACCTGTTTAACGTCCCATCCGAAAGACAGCACCCTACACAGGGCAATGTCCCCAATCACTGCCCTGGGGCATTGGGATATTTTTGACCAGATGAAAAGGTGCCTCCTACTGGCCCTCCAACACCACTTCCAGCAGCATCTGGTCTCCCATCCAGGGACCAACCAGGACCAATGCTGCTTAGCTTCAGAAGCAAGCCAGCAGGGTGGTATGCTGCTCTTCTTTGAAATACATTAGTTTGAGCTCATTAAATTCCATGGCCAGTTTCTCATGCATGCTCAGCATCTTTGTATTTGTGTCACTAACCCGGGCCAGAGGACAATCTCCCTCCTGGCTGCTGCAGATGTAGCGGGCTGACCTTCATCCTGTTAAGACAAGTCTGTCTTAACCTCCAAGCTATGGTTCATCTGCCTCTAGAAAATGATTACATTGCTGCATTAGAGAACATTATTTCTTCAAGAGTTGAGTTCCTTATATCAGTTGTATTATGGGAGTGCAAGAGATGACTGACAATATCACATTTTCCCTGCAGTCTGGGGATGGCACATGTTGAATGAATGTGTCCTACCAAATGAAGATTGGAACGGTCCCCCATCTGAACTGTCCAAATGGTAATTCTCGAGGATACCCTCCAGGGTTTTCTGGCTATCAATGAGACCTGTCAACAAGTCCCCCAGCTCATCTGCCTATGGTCTTACTAGTGTGGTCCCTGTAGCTCAGTTGGTAGAGCATGGCGCTTGTAACGCCAGGGTAGTGGGTTCGATCCCCGGGACCACCCATACGTAGAATGTATGCACACATGACTGTAAGTCGCTTTGGATAAAAGCGTCTGATAAATGGCATATATTACTATATTATTACTAAGGGCCAGCCACCATCTTGAAAGGCTCCCTACGAGCAACCATATTTGTCTTCTTTATGTTGATTTTCCAGAAGATCTTAGAAATACAAGATGATATAGAAATTATATTAGTAATTTTGGATGATTAAATACATTTTGGGTCCCACTGTGTTATGTTACAGAAGAAAACAACCATTTCAGAGTGACTCGGATTTGTAAAAGTGGGCAAACAATAAATCCACTATCTTACCTGAAGTTGTAGTGTCCTTTTTGTTTACTTTTTCATTTGAGTTTCATTCATTACAAATGGTATCATTATTTCTGTGCTTTTCTGTTAATGAGTCATGCGGTCATGAAAATGTATTTAGTCAAAGTCATTCCGTGGGTTGCTACGATCTATAACCGGCCTTCTGTCTGGCCTTGATGGTGCTCTGTGATCTTCATTGAAAAAGTCCAGGTATCTATTTCCCTCCATTGCCCAGGTCATCCTGGAGACCAACAACCTACAACATGTCTCTGGCCAGCCTGGGGGTGAACATCCTACAACATGCCTCTGGCCAGCCTGGGGGCCAATATCCTACAACAGGCCTCTGGCCAGCCTGGGGGCCAACATCCTACAACAGGCCCCAGGTCATCCTGGAGGCCAACATCCTACAACATGCCTCTGGCCAGCCTGGGGGCCAATATCCTACAACAGGCCTCTGGCCAGCCTGGGGGCCAACATCCTACAACAGGCCTCTGGCCAGCCTGGGGGCCAACATCCTACAACAGGCCCCAGGTCAGCCTGGGGGCCAACATCCTACAACAGGCCCCAGGTCAGCCTGGGGGCCAACATCCTACAACAGGCCCCAGGTCAGCCTGGGGGCAAACATCCTACAACAGGCCCCAGGTCAGCCTGGGGGCAAACATCCTACAACAGGCCTCTGGTTTATTTAAGCCTTCACTTAGATCTAGATTAACCCTAATCGTCCTTATGGAAATCAGATTTTAAAATCTAGACTGGGGCAACTCTAAAATTATTTTAATAAACCATGTCTGAGAACTGCAATTTCAGTTAGTCCAGTTTGAAAGTGCAATTTAGTCTATGATTATGCTTGAATCTGTGTCCACGAAACCAACCCATAGTCACACTAATCCAGTGTTAAGAACACTTTGAGTTGATTAAACAACACTTGCCTGATCTCACAGGCGTGACAAAGTGTAGCGTAATCAATATTTAGTTTAATGCTAATCTTTTCAGGTAATTTCCTTTTCTGTTCCCAGGTAGGTTATTGAGTAAACATGATCTTCTATAAAAATAACCTGACCACAGTAGATGTGGTGACCTTTGACTGAAACAACATTAAAGGCTCCATAATGCGTTCCTCTCTCTGCCTTTTCTATTGTTACCCTTTAGGAAAAGACAACTCCTCTATATTTGAATACAGTTTTACTGGGCCATGCAAATCACAGTATTTAAGTGTTAACCTTCATCAGGCTGTCTCAACATGTCACTAGCCAGGTGTCCTGCAGGTCAATGAGTTAGTTAGTTAGTGCATGGTGTGACGGACTGACCCCCTCCTGTCCCCTGCTCCTCCTCCTCTTCTTCTACCGCCTTCTTTCCCCTGAATACCCTCAGTCTCTATTGTTAGTAACGGTGTTATGATGATGTTACTCAAAGGATAACAACACTGATAGTGATAGTGCTACATTGCCGTAGAAGAAGGTATTTTCTTTGGGACAAAATGCAACACAAGGCATTTTTCCATAGCATTTACATGTTGCTTTAGAATACCAAATCTTCCTCCATGCCTCAGTAGAAACAGAAGACACTCTGAGCGTTGGTCTCAGGTGACAGAGGCCTGAACACTCTGATAGAGCTGGAACAATGTGACTACTCTACTCAAGGTACATCAAACATAACACACATATTATACATGAAGCAGCATTTTCCGATCTGACGCAGAATGTCTCACGGTTAAATGCCCCCCTGTCTGTCACTACCGAGACTGAGCATTCTGAACTCGGGTTCCTAGGAGATTTACAAACATTTGCAAGAATTTGTAAATTTGCTTACTTTGTTAACTTGTGAAGTCGAAGGATTTGCTTGAGACTATGTCCTTGATCTCCTTGTTGTTATTGACAACCATAAACACATCCAGGTAGCCTGGTGCCAGTCTGGTTGTGCCTTCATGCCACTCCTTGCCACGTTAGATATCTTTGGCAAACGAGTTGACATGAAAGCACAAACTGATCTGGGACCAAGATAGTATTATTATTTTATTTATTTAACCTTTATTTAACTAGGCAAGTCAGTTATTAAGAACAAATTCTTCTTTAAAATGATTAGGATTAGGGTGTCTGGTTATTAGAATTAGGGAGTCTCGTTATTAGGATTAGGGAGTCTGGTATATTAGGATTAGGGAGTCTGGTATATTAGGATTAGGGAGTCTGGTATATTAGGATTAGGGAGTCTGGTTATTAGGATTAGGGAGTCTGGTATATTAGGATTAGGGAGTCTGGTATATTAAGATTAGGGAGTCTGGTATATTAAGATTAGGGAGTCTGGTATATTAGGATTAGGGAGTATGGTATTAGGAGAACTGCTATGCTTTATCTTGGCCAGATCGCAGTTGTAAATGAGAACTTGTTCTCAACTAGCCCACCTGGTTAAATAAAGAAAAAGAAAAATAATTAGATTGACATATTTTAGCTTTTACAAGGCTAGTGTAACAAAACAAAAAAGCAAGTATACAAGAGACTGACTTTTTGTCTTTTTATTTTACCTTTTTTTAACTAGGCAAGTCAGTTAAGAACAAATTCTTATTTATAATGGCGGACTACCGGGGAACAGTGAGTTATTTGCCTTGTTCAGGGACAGAACGACCTTGTCAGCTCGGGGATTCGATCCAGCAACATTTCGGTTACTGCTCCAACACTACCTGCCACCCGAAATGATACATCCTCATTTCATTAAAACCTTGCCCTCTACCCCATGACACAAAACATCACAATAACCAAAACCTTGAGGACAGTCAGTTTATGCTACAAGGAGGATGCCGCCAGGTTGTTGATTATCAGCACCCTCCCTCTATATGACAAGTGGGACAGGAGCCGACTCCATCTGGCCAGTCTTGACACCACTGCCTGTGACAGCCATCCCAGTTCTTCCTGACCCACCTCTCTAAGCCCAGGTTAACACCCAAAATGTTAAGCCCTTCACAACCCCACTGTAACCACCCTGGAAGCCCTCCATGCCCCACATAACAGAGTTTTGCCCCAGTTCACCTTAGCTGACGAAGCTCCCTCGTACACCTTCAGACTTGTCTCTAGTACCTGCATATCCTGCCAATACCTGACCATCATAGAAATGTCATCTGCATACGCCGACACTGCTATGCCTGTCAACACACCCCATACCTGTCTGCACACTCCCTGCAGTCTCCTGCGTAGCGGGCCCAAAAAAGGTTCAATGGCTAGTGTTTATAACTGCCCTTATAGATGGCATCCTTGTCTAATGCCCCATCTCACCCAGAATGGCCTACTGAGCCAAACTCCCACCTTGACCATACATGACGCCCCAGCATACATCTTCACACAAGCCAAAAAACCTTTCCCCAAATCCAAACATCACATTAAACAGATACTCATGGTCCACTCAATTAAAAGCCTTGCCTTGGTCTAAAGAGACCAGTCCAAAGTTCACATTAGAACCTCTCGACAAGTCCAACATGTCCCTGATTAAGAACAAAGTTGTCCGTGATTGAGAGTACCGGTACACAATGTGTATTGTCGTTGTGTACTATAGAGTCCAGATAGGACTTCAGTCTGTTAGCGAGGACCTTCTTGTAGTCCGCAGAGAGCAATGCCACAGGCCTCCAGTTTTTTGGGGGGCAGCAGAGTCAGAGCCGCCCGACAACAGCTCATCGGAAACTATCCTACTCCGATGCACTCATGCAACAAGCAAAGGAAGTCCAGTCCAATTATTCCCCAGAATTTTTCTAAAACTCCACAGTCCATTCCCGTATCTCCCGCACCACAGAGGTCACCCGCACATCCAACAGCCGCAGACAATGCATACCCTTGGCTTCACTGATCTGTCTTTCCAAACCAAAGAAGAAGGAGCTGGGAGCATCCATCTCTTTTAGCATGGAGAACCTAGCTCTTACAAGTGCTCCCTCTGCTTTAACTTGGAAAAAACTGCCCAGGTCCCTACGTAATTCAGCTAAATTAGCCTGGTGGCCTACATTGTCTTGTCCCATCAGCTCTACCTCCACTTCTCTGAGACTACGCTTTAGTTCCCCCAATCCTCTCCGAGCCTCTGAGGATGAGAGAGCTGTACAGTCGTGGCCAAAAGTTGACAATGACACAAATATTCATTTCCACAAAGTTTGCTGCCTCAGTTTCTTTAGATATTTTTGTCAGATGTTACTACAGAATACTGAAGTATAATTACAAGCATTTCATAAGAGTCAAAGGCTTTTATTGACAATTACATGAATTTGATGCAAAGAGTCAATATTTGCAGTGTTGACCCTTCTTTTTCAAGACCTCTGCAATCCTGCCTGGCATGCTGTCAATTAACTTCTGGGCCACATCCTGACTGATGGCAGACCATTCTTGCATATTCATGCTTGGCGATTGTCAGAATTTGTGGGTTTTTGTTTGTCCACCCGTCTCTTGAGGATTGACCACAAGTTCTCAATGGGAAGTTCTGGTCCGGGGAGTTTCCTGGCCATGGACCCAAAATATCGATGTTTTGTTCCCAAGCCTCTTAGTTATCACTTTTGCCTTATGGCAAGGTGCTCCATCATGCTGGAAAAGGCATTGTTCATCACCAAACTGTTCCTGGATGGTTGGGAGAAGTTGCTCTCGGAGGATGTGTTGGTACCATTCTTTATTCATGGCTGTGTTCCCAGGCAAAATTGTGAGTGAGCCCACTCCCTTTGCTGAGAAGCAACCCCACACATGAATGGTCTCAGGATGCTTTACTGTTGGCATGACACAGGACTGATGGTAGCGCTCACCTTGTCTTCTCCGGACAAGCTTTTTTCCGGATGCCCCAAACAATCGGAAAGGGGATTCATCAGAGAATATGACTTTGCCCCAGTCCTCAGCAGTCCAATCCCTATACCTTTTGCAGAATATCAGTCTGTCTCTGATGTTTTTCCTGGAGATAAGTGACTTCTTTGCTGCCCTTCTTGCAGATGCACACACACCTGCATGCTGCCATTCCTGAGCAACCTCTGTACTGGTGGTTCCCCAATCCCACAGCTGAATCAACATTGGGAGATGGCCCTGGCGCTTGCTGGACTTTCTTGGGCACCCTGAAGACTTCTTCACAACAATTGAACCGCTCTCCTTAAAGTGACTATGCATATATGATGAACAGAGAGTAGCAGTAGCGTAAAAAGAGGGGTTGGCGGGTGGTGGGACACAATGCAGACAGCCAGGTTAGCCAATGTGCGGGAGCACTGGTTGGTCGGCCCAATTGAGGTAGTATGTACATGAATGTATAGTTAAAATGACTATAATAAGATAAAAGGAGAGAAGCAGCAGTGTAAAAGAGGGGTTGGGGAGGCACACAATACAAATAGTCCGGTTAGCCATTTGATTACCTGTTCAGGAGTCTTATGGCTTGGGGGCAAAAACTGTTGAGAAGCATTTATGTCCTAGATTTGGCACTCTGGTACCGCTTGCCATGCGGTAGTAGAGAGAACAGTCTATGACTGGGGTGGCTAGGGTCTTTGACCATTTTTAGGGCCTTCCTCTGGCACCACCTGGTGTAGAGGTCCTGAATGGCAGGCAGCTTTGCCCCAGTGATGTGCTGGGCCGTACGCACTACCCACGGAAGTGCCTTGCGGTCGGAGGCCGAGCAGTTGCCGTACCAGGCAGTGATGCAACCAGTCAGGATGCTCTTGACGTTGCAGCTGTAGAACCTTTTAAGGATCTCAGGACCCATGACAAATCTTTTTAGTTTCCTGAGGGGGAATAGGCTTTGTCGTGCCCTCTTCACAACTGCCTTGGTGTGTTTGGACCATTCTAGTTTGTTGTTGATGTGGACACCAAGAAACTTGAAGCTTTCAACCTGCTCCACTACTGCCCCATCGATGAGAATGGGGGCATGCTCAGTGCTCCTTTTCCTGTAGTCCACAATAATCTCCTTTGTTTTGATTACGTTGAGGGATAGCTTGTTATTCTGGCATTCACCCGACCAGGTCTTGATGTGAGCCATTACCAGCCTTTCAAAGCACTTCAAAGCACTGTAGTCATTTAGGCAAGTTGCCTTTGTGTCCTTTGTGTTCTTGGGCACAGGGACTATGGTGGTCTGCTTGAAACATGTTAGTATTACAGACTCAATCAGGGACATGTTGAAAATGTCAGTGAAGACACCTACCAGTTGGTCAGCACATGCCAGGAGCACACGTCCTGGTAATCCATCTGGCCCCACAGCCTTGTGTATGTTGACCTATTTAAAGATCTTACTCACGTCGGGCTTTGGAGAGCGTGATCACACAGTCGTCCGGAACAGCTGATGCTCTCATTAATGCCTCAGTGTTGCTTGCCTCGAAGCGAGCATAGAAGTGATTTAGCTCCTCTGGTATGCTCCTATCACTGGGCATCTCCTTGGCTGTGCATCCCTTTGTAGTCTGTAATAGTTTGCAAGCCCTGCCACATCCGACGAGCGTCAGAGCCGTTGTAGTATGATTGAATCTTAGTCCTGTATTGACGCTTTGCCTGTTTGATGGTTCGTCGGAGGGCATAGCGGGATTTCTTGTAAGCTTCCGGGTTAGAGTCACGCACCTTGAAAGTGGCAGCTCTACCCTGTAGCTCAGTGCGAATGTTGCCTGTAATGGCTTCTGGTTGGGGTATGTACGTACAGTCACTGTCGGGACGACGTCCTCAATGCACTTATTGATAAAGCCAGTGACTGATGTGGTGTATTCCTCAATGTCATCGGAAGAATCCCAGAACATGTTCCAATCTGCGATAGCAAAACAGTCCTGTATTTTAGCATCTGCTTCACCTGACCACTTTTTTATAGACCGAGTCACTGGTGCTTCCTGCTTTAATTGTTGCTTGTAAGCCGGAATCAGGAGGATAGAGTTGTGGTCAAATTTACCAAATGAAGGGTGAGGGAGAGCTTTGTACTCGTCTCTGTATGTGGAGTACAGGTGATCTAGAATTGTTTTCCCTCTGGTTGCACATTTAACATGTTGATAGTTTCCCTGCATTAAAGTCTCCGGCCACTAGGAGCCTAGGAGCTCTGGGCAAGTGGTTTTCTGTTTGCTTATTTCCTTATACAGCTGACTGAGTGTTATCTTAGTGCCCGTATCTGTTTGTGGTGGTAAATAAACAGCCACGAAAAGTATAGCTGAGAACTCTCTAGGCAAATAGCGTGGCCTGCAATTTATCACAATATACTCTACTTCAGGCGAGCAAAATCTAGAGACTGCCTTAGATTTCGTGCACCGGCTGTTGTTTACAAATATGCACAGACCGCCCCCCTCATCTTACCGGAATGTACTGTTGCAGCATATTTTCCTGCTAGCTGAATATCCATGGCGTCATTCAGCCACGATTCCATGAAGCATAGGATATTACAGTTTTTAATTTCCCCTTGGTAGGATATTCGTGATCATACCTCGTCTAGTTTATTGACGGTAATGGCAGCTTTCCTACTCGCCTTCTGCGGGTCCGGACAAGGAATCCGGCTCTTCGTCCTCTGCGTTACTTTCTTTTGCGAATAATTGGGATATCTGCCCTGTGGGGTGTTTGGAGAATATCGCGTGAGTCCTGTTTGTTGTTGAAAAAATCTTAGTCAAATCCGAGGTGAGTGATCGCTGTCCTGATATCCAGAAGCTCTTTTCTGCCATGAGGTACGGTTTCAGAAACATTATGTACAAAATAATTTACAAATATTGTGAAAAACCCCCACATAATAGCACAATTGGTTAGGAGACCGTAAAACAGCAGCCATCTCCTCCTGCGCCATCTTATTACACATCTTCATAACATTCTGGAGTATATGTAAATTGCCATCATACAAACTGAGGCAGCAGACTTCCTGAAAATGAATATGTGTGTCATTCTCAAAACTTTTGGCCACGACTGTATACTGTTGACAGAAAAGCCAAATTTGGACTTTTCCAACATCCCACCATTGACACAGAGACTCATACTCCTCTTTTCACTGCCCCCACCTTTGCCAAAAAGTCTGGAAACCTGAGAAAAAGTGGCATCTTGTTAAGAGCTTTACATTAAACTTCCAATAGGATACCTGCAGAGGCCGTGGTGAAATAGACAGCCGAGCCATGGTTGTGTGGTGATCTCTGGCTCCATTTATATTAAGTGAGCCACCCGAAGAGCCGCCATAAGAAGTGGGAGAAAAGCAAGCATAGAAAGAGACCAATAGCAAAGCTCAAAAAGCCCCAGTACCAGAAAAAAACTATTAATCTAATCTGAAGATAGACCCTTACGCACGTTTGTGGCCCACTTCCTCAACCTAAAACGTTTCCTGGGTGAGAGTTCACCATGCTCCTCATTTTTCATACCGTGTTGTACTGATCTTACAACATGCTTAACGGATTCTGCCTGAAAACCTGCCGACAGTACATGAAAACTGCTAGCAAACTTACCGTACCGACTCAGTTCTTTCCGGATTTCATGCTCCTTAAAAATGGAGGCAGATTCGCAACTACCAACCTAGTCGAAGGAGTCGAAAGAGGAGTAATCGGCACCAACAGCCTTACGAATATTCCACTAGCAATCAGCCTACCCACCAAATTCACTATTTTCATGAACACAACAACAACATTATTAATTCTGGATGCAGAATGTATAAATTCAGGTTCTAAACATCTTCCACCTGAACTCCATTCTCAGGACACACCTGAAACCTCCTGTACTCCCTGTTCACCCATGACTGCATGCCCAAGAACAACTCCAAAACCATGATTGAGTTTTCCAAAGACACAACAGTGGTAGGCCTGATAACCGACAACGACGAAACAGCCTATAGGGAGGAGGTCAGGGCACTGGCTATGTGGTGCCAGGACATCTCCCTCAACGTGATCAAGACAAAGGAGATGATTGTGGACTACAGGAAAAGGAGGGCCGAGTCCCCATTCTCATCGACGAGGCAGTAGTGGAGCAGGTTGAGAGCTTCAAGTTCCTTGGTGTCCACATCATCAACAAATGAATGGTCCAAACACACCAAGACAGTCGTTAAGAGGGCACAACAAAGCCTAACCCCCCCCCTCCCCCCGACACCAAGACAGTCGTGAAGAGGCCATGACAGCCACCCTAGTCATAGCAGCCACCCTAGTCATAGACTATTCTCTCTGCTACCACACGGCAAGCAGTACCGGAGGGCCAAATCTAGGTCCAAAAGGCTTCTAAACAGCTTCTACCCTCAAGCCATATGACTCATGAGCCGTGAGCCAAGCACATCTCCCTGCTAGCAGGCACATCTCCCTGCCAACCCACTTCTACCACCCCCGGGCTACTAACTTTAAATGCTGTGTCGCTAGCGTAGTGGCGGCTTCCCTGTCCCATCTACTATATTATTATTATTATTATATATTATATTATTATTATTATATATTATTATTATTATTATTATCTACTATATTATTATTATTATTATATATTATATTATTATTATTATATATTATTATTATTATTATTATCTACTGCTGCCCCCTGGACACTGTGATCACTTGGCTATATAGCTGATGCCTGCTGAACACTGTGATCACTTGGCTACATAGCTGATGCCTGCTGGACTGTCCATTAATCACGGTACTCCATTCTGTTTGTTTATTTTTTTATCTGTCGGACCCAGCCGCACTCAGGCTCTGTGTGTAGTTAATCCGACCCTCTCTGCCTAGTCAACGCCATTTGACCTGCTGTTGTTGTGCTAGCTGATTAGCTGTTTTAGCTAGCTCTCCCAATCAACACCTGCGATTACTGTATGCCTCGCTGTATGTCTCTCTCAAATGTCAATATGCCTTGTATACTGTTGTTCAGGTTAGTTATGCGATAGACTATGTACAGCTGGAGCAATCGGTTAGCTGCTCAGATAGCAGATGTTTGAAGTTGGTGGGGGAGATAAAAGTCTACAACTTCAGGAATTTGTGTAATTCGTTCCAGTCACAGGCAGCAGAGAACTGGAACGAAAGGCGGCCAAATGAGGTGTTGGCTTTAGGGATGATCAGTGAGATACACCTGCTGGAGCGCGTGCTACGGGTGGGTTTTGCCATCGTGACCAGTGAACTGAGATAAGGCGGAGCTTTACCTAGCATGGACTTGTAGATGACCTGGAGCCAGTGGGTCTGGCGACGAATATGTAGCGAGGGCCAGCCGACTAGAGCATACAGGTCACAGTAGTGGGTGGTATAAGGTGCTTTAGTAACAAAACGGATGGCACTGTGATAAACTGCATCCAGTTTGCTGAGTAGAGTATTGGAAGCAATTTTGTAGATGACATCGCCGAAGTCGAGGATCGGTAGGATAGTCAGTTTTACTAGGGTAAGTTTGGCGGCGTGAGTGAAGGAGGCTTTGTTGCGGAATAGAAAGCCGACTCTAGATTTGATTTTGGATTGGAGATGTTTGATATGAGTCTGGAAGGAGAGTTTATAGTCTAGCCAGACACCTAGGTACTTATGGATGTCCACATATTCTAGGTCGGAACCATCCAGGGTGGTGATGCTAGTCGGGCGTGTGGGTGCAGGCAGCGAACGGTTGAAAAGCATGCATTTTGGTACTAGCGCTTAAGGGCATGTGGAGGCCACGGAAGGAGTGTTGTATGGCATTGAAGCTCATTTGGAGGTTATTTAGCACAGTGTCCAAGGAAGGACCGGAAGAATACAGAATGGTGTCGTCTGTGTAGAGGTGGATCAGGGAATCGCCCGCAGCAAGAGCAACATCATTGATATATACAGAGAAAAGAGTCGGCCCGAGAATTGAACCCTGTGGCACACCCATAGAGACTGCCAGAGGACCGGACAGCATGCCCTCCGATTTGATACACTGAACTCTGTCTGCAAAGTAGTTAGTGAACCAGGCATGGCAGTCATTAGAAAAACCGAGGCTACTGAGTCTGCCGATAAGAATATGGCGATTGACAGAGTCGAAAGCCTTGGCCAGGTCGATGAAGACGGCTGCACAGTACTATTTTTTATCGATGGCGGTTATGATATCGTTTAGTACCTTGAGCGTGGCTGAGGTGCACCCATGACCGGCTCGGAAACCAGATTGCACAGCGGAGAAGGTACGGTGGGATTCGAGATGGTCAGTGACCTGTTTGTTGACTTGGCTTTCGAAGACCTTAGTTAGGCAGGGCAGGATGGATATAGGTCTGTAATAGTTTGGGTCCAGGGTGTCTCTATTCACCTCGAATCCGGAATCCCCAAACAGAAGCTAGCCAGCTCACTAGCTACTAGCTAGTAGTCAGCTAACCACTGCTAGCGGTCATCAGCTAACCTTTAGCTCGGAAAGCTCTCGCCAGTTTGGACAACGCGACTCAAATCAGAGCATACCTGACCTATTTTCTCTCCATATCCCTAGATTCCTACCACAAGCTCTGGACATTTTCACCTGGATCTTCGCTGCTTGCTCGCTGCTATCTGAGTACAGGCTAACGTTGGTCCCGGAGCAAGCACAAATTAGCCTGGGGCTAGCCCATACTAGGCCCTTTCTCCCGGCTAGCTAAAGAGGCCCATCAGCCACTCCTGGGCTACAATACCAGGACCCCTTCTACTGCCGGTACGGGGCACGGAACCCCGCCGATCCTTCACGACTGGACTATGACGTAATCTGCTCGAGGGGGTACTCAATGGGCCTCTGAATGCCCATCCGCTAGCTGCGGCCCGCTAGCTGCTAGCTGGCTAGAGCATATTGGACTGTTAGCTGTATAGATCCATCGGACAAATTCTTGGGCAACTATACCTATTTTGCCAGTTGGACTTGGAACCCTCGGCTACTCGTAACCCTACTAATCCATCATGACTGGTCTATCGACGTCACCACACGCAGAGGCCCCGGTCTGCTAGCTTGCCAGCCCCGGTCTGCAGGCTTGCCAGCCCCGGTCTGCTAGCTTGCCAGCCCCGGTCTGCTAGCTTGCCAGCCCCGGTCTGCTAGCTTGCCAGCCCCGGTCTACTAGCTTGCCAGCCCCGGTCTGCTAGCTTGCCAGCCCCGGTCTGCTAGCTTGCCAGCTCCGGTCTGCTAGCTTGCCAGCCCCGGTCTGCTAGCTTGCCAGCCCCGGTCTGCTCGCTTGCCAGCCCCGGTCTGCTAGCTTGCCAGCCCCGGTCTGCTAGCTTGCCAGCCCCGGTCTGCTAGCTTGCCAGCTCCGGTCTGCTAGCTTGCCAGCCCCGGTCTACTAGCTTGCCAGCCCCGGTCTGCTAGCTTGCCAGCCCCGGTCTACTAGCTTGCCAGCTCCGGTCTACTAGCTTGCCAGCCCCGGTCTGCTAGCTGTCTGAATCGCCGTCTCTCCAGCCAGCCCAACCAATCACTGGACCACTGTTGATCACCCGGCTACGCATGCCTCTCCCTAATATCAATATGCCTTGTTGATTACTGGTACGGAGGTAGGTAGTGAAGTCTGCACAACACATCACCGGGGGCAAACTACCTGCCCTCCAGGACACCTACAGCACCCGATGTTACAGGAAGGCCAAAAAGATCAAGGACAACAACCACCCGAGCCACTGCCTGTTCACCCCTCTATCATCCAGAAGGCGAAGTCAGTACAGGTGCATCAAAGCTGGGACCGAGAGACTGAAAAACAGCTTCTATCTCAAGGCCATCAGACTGTTAAACAGCCACCACTAACATTGAGTGGCTGCTGCCAACATACTTACTCAAATCTCTAGCCACTTTAATAATGAAAAAATGGATGTAGTAAATGTATCACTAATCACTTTAAACAATGCCACTTTATATAATGTTTACATACCCTACATTACTCATCTCATATGTATATACTGCACCCTATACCATCTACTGCATCTTGCCTATGCCGTTCGGCCATCGCTCATCCATATATTTATATGTACATATTCTTATTCATTCCTATACACTTGTGTGTATAAGGTAGTTGTTGTGAAATTGTTAGATTACTTGTTAGATATGACTGCGCTGTTGGAATTAGAAGCACAAGCATTTCGCTACACTCGCATTAACATCTGGGACAAGGTAGTCCAGTGAAACAGGTCAGTGTTCCATAGCCGCAGGCAGAACAGTTGAAACTGGAGCAGCAGCACGACCAGGTGGACTGGGGACAGCCAGGAGTCATCAGGCCAGGTAGTCCTGAGGCATGGTCCTAGGGCTCAGGTCCTCCAGGAGGGGAGGGAGAGAGGGTGAAAGAGACAGAGAATTTGAGGGATCATATGGAAGATCACGCCGGTGACCAGATAAGACAGCACAATTACACTATATATAACCGACTGACCCTTTAACGGCCGCTACACCACTAGAGGGATATCAACAGACCGCCAATTTACTACCTTGAGACAAGGCTGGGTATAGATCACGAAGATCTCCTCAACACACGAGCCCGATTGGCCGCTTGACCGGACAGGATGATCACGTCAGTGACTCAACCCACTCAAGTTGAATATAGCTCAAATAGCTTGGCACAACGTGACGCACCACTCCTAGGGACAGCGCTAGTAAGCCAGTGACTCAGCCCCCGGTAATAGGGTCAGAGGCAGAGAATCCCAGTGGAGATAGGGGAGCCGACCAGGCAGAGACAGCAAGGGCGGTTCATCATTCCAGTGCCTTCCCATTCTCCTTCGCACCCCTGGGCCAGACTACACTCAATCATAGGACCTACTGTCTTCAGTAAAGACTTAAAGGTCAATAGGCAGATCATTCGATAAAAATGGAGCTCTATAGGAGAAAGCCCTGCCTCCAGCTTAGAGGCAGGGCTCCTCTTGCTTAGAAATTCTAGGGACAGTTAGGAGGCCTGCGTCTTGTGACCGCAGCGTACATGTAGGTATGTACGGCAGGACCAAATCAGAAATATACTGTAGGTAGGAGCAAGCCCATGTAATGCTTGGTAGGTTATCAGTAAAACCTTGAAATCAGCCCATGCCTAAACAGGAAGCCAGTGTAGAGAGACTAGCACTGGAGTAATACGATAATTTTTTTGTTTCTAGTCTTGAATTTAGCAGCCTTGTTCAGCACTAACTGAAGTTTATTTAGTGCCTTATCCGGGTAGCCGGAGAGTAGATCATTGCAGTAGTCTAATCTAGAAGTGACAAAAGCATGGATTAGCATTTCTGCATCGTTTTTTGACAAAAAAGTTTCCGATTTTTGCGATGTTACGAAGATGGAAAAAAGCTGCCCTTTAAATATTCTTGATGTCAAAAGAGAGATCAGGGATCCTTCAGTTTTATTTGAGACGGCAAGACAACCATCAAGATTAATTGCAACAGTGTATTCTATAAAACACATTCCTCTTTTTTATTTGTGCTTTTAATACTCTCTAATCACTTGTACTTGGGCTGTATTCTGTAGTGTAGAATCTAAATTTAAAGCTCATTTCCATCTATGGCGACATATGCAGCATTTACCGTGAATGCGGGAACATTGCCTTTAAATGTCAATCATGCTGTAACGCCAAACTTCAGCGTTATTGATTGAATCCAGCCCTTAGAAATGCTTGGGAAAAAATGCTGATTTTATAGAATTCTTAATGTCTAATATATAACCAATAGTCATGACAAGGTTGACCCACAGCCCATCACATCAAACATCATTAAATCCTTATGGTTAAATAATTATCATTAAATAATTATCATTAATTCATTATCATGAAATTGTGGTCCTTCATTAAAGCTCAGTTGGTCCAGAGCATGGCGCTTGAAACGCCAAACCTGATACAACCACCCATCATTTATAAATTTATGCACACATGACTGATACATTTATAAAAGCGTACACCATAAATGTCATATATTTGAAATCATGTTATTGAAATATATTATCATTAATTCATTATCATTAAATCATTATCATTATCATTAAAACAAATGTATCCAAAGAATGAAACACCAAACCTGATACAAGAGCTTGATCATTTATAAAGTTTATTGACACATTAGTGATACATTTAAATAATCTACACCATAAAGAGATTTACAACATGTTCATTTAAAATATAATATACATATAAACATTTACATTACTGCTTGAAGTATATCGGTACTGAGAGGCAGTGCTTATTTAAAAAGAATAACAAAATAGACCAACTACAGCAACAAGTACAGTGACAGACTTCTGCATCTAATGGAGTGTCTGTGTGTCTGTTTGTCTGTGTGTCTGTGTGTATGTGTGTATGTGTGTCTGAGTGTCTGAGTGTCTGAGTGTCTGTGTGTCTGTGTGTCTGAGTGTCTGAGTGTGCCTGCCTGTGTGTCTGAGTGCCTGTGTGTCTGTGTGTCTGTGTGTCTGTGTGTCTGTGTGTCTGTGTGTATGTGTGTATGTGTGTCTGAGTGTCTGAGTGTCTGAGTGTAGTGTGTGTCTGAGTGTGTCTGGAAGACCAGTTAAAACAATTGCCTGATCAAATCCTTGTGTCTGAGCAGACATTAACAGATGTATGTGTGTGTGTGTGTGTGTAGTGTGACATTAACAGATATGTGTGTGTGTAGATGGTCTGTGTCAGA
Organism: Oncorhynchus keta; assembly: GCF_023373465.1. NCBI lineage: Eukaryota > Metazoa > Chordata > Actinopteri > Salmoniformes > Salmonidae > Oncorhynchus > Oncorhynchus keta. Next base: position 1,351,500 of record NC_068434.1, read on the forward strand.
GCAAACAGAAACAGTGTGTGTGCACTACATAGTTCAGAGCAGACATTAACAGATGTGTCATGTGTGTGTGTGTGTGTGTGTGTGTCAAGGGGCAGTGTGTGTGTGTGTGTGTGTGTGTGTGTGTGTGTGTGTGTCTGAGTGTGTGTGTCTGAAACAGTGTCTGAGTGTCTGAGCAATGGAAGACCAGATATTCAAAACAATTGCCTGATCAAATCATAGGGCAGACAGTAGATGGTCTGAGAGAGCACTACATAGTTCAGAGCAGACAGAAACAGATATGTCATAGGGCAGTTGGTCCAATGTCAGAATGGTTTGGTCCATTTCAAGCAAGTGGACCAGACTTAACTGAGGGGTACAGAATCATCATTATTTAGCCGATAATGGAGGTCTCAAGGAAAAACAAAATTTGGGGTTGATTTTTGGTCCCAGTCCGTTCCTGGTAAACATGACTGTTATTACTGTGAAGCTCTGTTCATACAGTTAGTGTGATGCTCTGTTCATAGCCGGTGATGGCCTATTCAAAATGGCCTCCACAGAGAAGGATAGAGACTGGCTGGACACGACCTTCGTCCCGGCTGACTTAGACAGGAACTCCTTGCTGTATCTATTAGAGCCTTTGAAACTGTAGAAGTCCTTAGAAGGTCCTTCACGGTACTTTCTGGCTGCATCCTCCAGCAGTTCGTTACAGTAGGGGCCCCGGAGCTCGACCCCGGTCCCAGCTCTCTCCCCAGCCCCAGCTCCTACCTCTACCCTAGCCCTCTCTCTCTCTCCAGTCCCGGCCCTAGCCTTCTCACTCAGTGTCTGCTGGATGAGTGAGTGAAAAGAGTTGAGCTTCATGGATAGCGTGTGTTTGGCGCTGTCCTTGCTCAGCTTGTTCAGGACATGTTCGTGGCTGGGGTGGTGAGGGTGAGGCTGGGGGTGAGATGTACTTGGAGGGAAGGCCTGTCCGAAGCCTCTCTTCGGGGGAGAGAAGGCTGATCGTTTGAGGTGCCCCCCCTGGGTGAGAGGGGCCTGGGACTGGGCGTGGCCGTCCTGCTGCTGGGGGTCAAAACCTTCGGGGAGGCCCACAGCGACCCTCGACCCCTCTACCTTTGCGGCAGTGACGGCAGTGGTTGCCGTGGCGTCGTGGTCGGGTGGGAGGCTTTCTGCGGCAGTGGCCATCGTCCTGGGATCCCAGACTGCACCTGGCTTCATGTTCTGGATGGCCGTGGCATTGCGCAGGCACTGCTGGTACAGGAGAGAGGGGCCACGTGGCCACACCATGAACCCTCGCTGAGAGGTCAGCTGTGAGGTCAGAGGGTACTGGCGGTAGGTGGTCGCCACGGAGACATTGGAGGAGATGAGCTCCATGTTGCTGGGGCTGGCGGCATATTTCAGGGAGAGGTCCACACAGCTGGGTGACAGGAAGCGACAGAGTTCCTTGTTGTTGTGCTGAGGCTCCTCAGGGGCTGTCTTGTAGGATTTGTACTCTGCAGCATGCCGGACCAGACTGTTGGGGAAGAGCAGAGAGGCTGTAGCAGCCTGTGAGGGTCCTAGCAGCTCTCTCTCCTTGTACTCTCTCTCCAGCATGATCCTCTCCAGCTCTTTGTCAGCAAACGCTCTCCTCTTCCTCATCCTGTCGCTGAGGGGGGGCGGGAGGGACGGGCTGGCCCCCAGGTACGGGTCACCCTGCACCGGACGGTATCCTGAGAGGAGACAGAACAGGGGCAGAGGTGAGATGACATATAAATCAAATCATATCAAATTGTATTGGTCACATACACATGGTTAGCAGATTTTATTGCAAATGTAGCGAAATGCTTGTGCTTCTAGTTCTGACAGTAGAGCAATGCAGCAACATAACTATATAACAATGTGATACTACATGATAACAATATAATACTATATTAATAATACTATACTATATAATAATATTATATACTATTTAATATTAATTGATACTATATAATAACAATATAATACAATATGATACTATATTATAGTCATACTAATAATAATACAATATTCAATTTCATTCTGGGTTAGATTTAATGTTATAGTAAACTGCTAAAAGTATACATGATCTGTTTCGTATAACTGTTCATTTTATTGATGTTAAAACTCTCTGTTAAAAAGAAAAGTAACTGCTGCAAATGATTGCAGGTTGACGGTGTGGAGTTAAGCCTATTGGATATATTTTTTTTATTGATGTATGAATCAGATTAGGTTAAATAAACAGGTTAGATATCAATGATATTAGGTTAAATAAAGCAGGTTAGATATCAGACAGATTAGGTTAAATAAAGCATGTTAGATATAAATGATATTAGGTTAAATAAAGCATGTTAGATATAAATGATATTAGGTTAAATAAAGCAGGTTAGATATCAGACAGATTAAATAAAGCAGGATAAATATCAATGATATTAGGATAAAGCAGGTTAGATATAAATCAGATTAGGTTAAATAGAGCAGGTTAGATGTCAGACAGATTAGGTTAAATAAATTAGGTTAGATATCATTCAGATTAGGTTAAATAGAGCAGGTTAGATGTCAGACAGATTCGGTTAAATAAATTAGGTTAGATATCATTCAGATTAGGTTAAATAAGCAGGTTAGACATCAGTCAGATTAGGTTTAATAAAGCAGGTTAGATATCAGACAGATTAGGTTAAATAAAGCAGGTTAGATATCAATCAGATTAGGTTAAATAAAGCAGGTTAGATATCAATGATATTAGGTTAAATAAAGCAGGTTAGATATCAGTCAGATTAGGTTAAATAAAGCAGGTTAGATATCAGACAGATTAGGTTAAATAAAGCAGGTTAGATATCCGTCAGATTAGGTTAAATAAAGCAGGTTAGATATCAATGATATTAGGTTAAATAAAGCAGGTTAGATATCAGACAGATTAGGTTAAATAAAGCAGGTTAGATATCAATGATATTAGGTTAAATAAAGCAGGTTAGATATCAGACAGATTAAATAAAGCAGGATAAATATCAATGATATTAGGATAAAGCAGGTTAGATATCCATCAGATTAGGTTAAATAAAGCAGGTTAGATATCCGTCAGATTAGGTTAAATAAAGCAGGTTAGATATCAGACAGATTAGGTTAAATAAAGCAGGTTAGATATCAGAGAGATTAGGTTAAATAAAGCCAATTAGATATAAATTATATTAGGTTAAATAAAACAGGTTAGATATCAAACAGATTAGGTTAAAAAAGCAGGATAAATATCAGTCAGATTAGGTTAAATAAAGTCAAATATTTTTCAATGATATTATGTTAAATAAAGCAGGTTAGATATCAGACAGATTAGGTTAAATAAAGCAGGCTAGATGTCAGTCAGATTAGGTTAAATAAAGCAGGTTGATATCAGACAGATTAGGTTAAATAAAGCAGGTTAGATATCAGACAGATTAGGTTAAATAAAGCAGGTTAGATATCAATGATATTAGGTTAAATAAAGCAGGTTAGATATCCAGATTAGGTTAAATCAGGTTAGATTAGGTTAAATAAAGCAGGTTAGATATCAGACAGATTAGGTTAAATAAAGCAGGTTAGATATCAATGATATTAGGTTAAATAAAGCAGGTTAGATATCCGTCAGATTAGGTTAAATAAAGCAGGTTAGATATCAAGCAGATTAGGTTAAATAAGCAGGTTAGATATCAATCAGATTAGGTTAAATAGAGCAGGTTAGATATCAGACAGATTAGGTTAAATAAAGCAGGTTAGATATCAGACAGATTAGGTTAAATAAAGCAGGTTAGATATCAGACAGATTAGGTTAAATAAAGCAGGTTAGATATCAGACAGATTAGGTTAAATAAAGCAGGTTAGATATCAGACAGATTAGGTTAAATAAAGCAGGTTAGATATCAGACAGATTAGGTTAAATAAAGCAGGTTAGATATCAGTCAGATTAGGTTAAATAAAGCAGGTTAGATATCAGACAGATTAGGTTAAATAAAGCAGGTTAGATATCCATCAGATTAGGTTAAATAAGCAGGTTAGATATCAGACAGATTAGGTTAAATAAAGCAGGTTAGATATCAGACAGATTAGGTTAAATAAGCAGGTTAGATATCAGTCAGATTAGGTTAAATAAAGCAGGTTAGATATCTTGCAGATTAGGTTAAATAAAGCAGGTTAGATATCAGACAGATTAGGTTAAATAAGCAGGTTATATATCAGGCAGATTAGGTTAAATAAAGCAGGTTATATATCAGGCAGATTAGGTTAAATAAACAGGTTAGATGTCAGACAGATTCGGTTAAATAAATTAGGTTAGATATCATTCAGATTAGGTTAAATACAGCAGGTTAGATATCAAACAGATTAGGTTAAAAAAAAGCAGGATAAATATCAGTCAGATTAGGTTAAATAAAGCAGGTTAGATATCAAACAGATTAGGTTAAATAAAGCAGGTTAGATATCTTGCAGATTAGGTTAAATAAAGCAGGTTAGATATCAGACAGATTAGGTTAAATAAAGCAGGTTAGATATCAGACAGATTAGGTTAAATAAAGCAGGTTAGATATCAGACAGATTAGGTTAAATAAACAGGTTAGATATCAGACAGATTAGGTTAAATAAGCAGGTTAGATATCAGACAGATTAGGTTAAATAAAGCAGGTTAGATATCAGACAGATTAGGTTAAATAAGCAGGTTAGATATCAGACAGATTAGGTTAAATAAGCAGGTTAGATATCAGTCAGATTAGGTTAAATAAAGCAGGTTAGATATCAAGCAGATTAGGTTAAATAAACAGGTTAGATATCAGTCAGATTAGGTTAAATAAAGCAGGTTAGATATCAGACAGATTAGGTTAAATAAAGCAGGTTAGATATCAGTCAGATTAGGTTAAATAAAGCAGGTTAGATATCAGACAGATTAGGTTAAATAAAGCAGGTTAGATATCAGACAGATTAGGTTAAATAAAGCAGGTTAGATATCAGACAGATTAGGTTAAATAAAGCAGGTTAGATATCAGACAGATTAGGTTAAATAAAGCAGGTTAGATATCAGACAGATTAGGTTAAATAAAGCAGGTTAGATATCAAGCAGATTAGGTTAAATAAAGCAGGTTAGATATCAGTCAGATTAGGTTAAATAAAGCAGGTTAGATATCAGACAGATTAGGTTAAATAAATTAGGTTAGATATCATTCAGATTAGGTTAAATAAAGCAGGTTAAATATCAGTCAGATTAGGTTAAATAAAGCAGGTTGGAAATCAGACAGATTAGGTTAAATAAGCAGGTTAGATATCAGACAGATTAGGTTAAATAAAGCATGTTAGATATAAATGATATTAGGTTAAATAAAGCAGGTTAGATATCAGTCAGATTAGGTTAAATAAAGCAGGTTAGATATCAATTATATTAGGTTAAATAAAGTCAAATATTTAGATATCAATGATATTAGGTTAAATAAAGCAGGTTAGATATCAGTCAGATTAGGTTAAATAAGCAGGTTAGATATCAATGATATTAGGTTAAATAAGCAGGTTAGATATCAGTCAGATTAGGTTAAATAAAGCAGGTTAGATATCAGACAGATTAGGTTAAATAAAGCAGGTTAGATATCAGTCAGATTAGGTTAAATAAAGCAGGTTAGATATCAGACAGATTAGGTTAAATAAAGCAGGTTAGATATCAATGATATTAGGTTAAATAAAGCAGGTTAGATATCCGTCAGATTAGGTTAAATAAAGCAGGTTAGATATCAGACAGATTAGGTTAAATAAAGCAGGTTAGATATCAGACAGATTCTTTTAAATAAAGCAGGTTAGATATCAGTCAGATTAGGTTAAATAAAGCAGGTTAGATATCAGACAGATTAGGTTAAATAAAGCAGGTTAGATATCAGTCAGATTAGGTTAAATAAAGCAGGTTAGATATCCATCAGATTAGGTTAAATAAAGCAGGTTAGATATCAATGATATTAGGTTAAATAAAGCAGGTTAGATATCAAGCAGATTAGGTTAAATAAAGCAGGTTAGATATCAATGATATTAGGTTAAATAAAAGGTTGATCAGATTAGGTTAAATAAAGCAGGTTAGATATCAGTCAGATTAGGTTAAATAAAGCAGGTTAGATATCCGTCAGATTAGGTTTAATAAAGCAGGTTAGATATCAAACAGATTAGGTTAAATAAAGCAGGTTAGATATCAAGCAGATTAGGTTAAATAAAGCAGGTTAGATATCAATGATATTAGGTTAAATAAAGCAGGTTAGATATCCATCAGATGATGTTAAATAAAGCAGGTTAGATATCAGTCAGATTAGGTTAAATAAAGCAGGTTAGATATCAATCAGATTAGGTTAAATAAAGCAGGTTAGATATCAGACAGATTAGGTTAAATAAGCAGGTTAGATATCAGACAGATTAGGTTAAATAAAGCAGGTTAGATATCAGTCAGATTAGGTTAAATAAAGCAGGTTAGATATCAGACAGATTAGGTTAAATAAGCAGGTTAGATATCAGACAGATTAGGTTAAATAAAGCAGGTTAGATATCAGACAGATTAGGTTAAATAAAGCAGGTTAGATATCAGACAGATTAGGTTAAATAAAGCAGGTTAGATATCAGTCAGATTAGGTTAAATAAAGCAGGTTAGATATCAAACAGATTAGGTTAAATAAAGCAGGTTAGATATCAATGATATTAGGTTAAATAAAGCAGGTTAGATATCAATGATATTAGGTTAAATAAAGCAGGTTAGATATCAGACAGATTAGGTTAAATAAAGCAGGTTAGATATCAGACAGATTAGGTTAAATAAAGCAGGTTAGATATCAGACAGATTAGGTTAAATAAAGCATGTTAGATATAAATGATATTAGGTTAAATAAAGCCAATTAGATATAAATGATATTAGGTTAAATAAAACAGGTTAGATATCAGACAGATTAGGTTAAATAAAACAGGTTAGATATCAGACAGATTAGGTTAAATAAAGCAGGTTAGATATCAGTCAGATTAGGTTAAATAAAGCAGGTTAGATATCAGTCAGATTAGGTTAAATAAAGCAGGTTAGATATCAGACAGATTAGGTTAAATAAAGCAGGTTAGATATCAGACAGATTCTTTTAAATAAAGCAGGTTAGATATCAGACAGATCAGGTTAATAAAGCAGATTAGATATCAGTCAGATTAGGTTAAATAAGCAGGTTAGATATCAGTCAGATTAGGTTAAATAAGCAGGTTAGATATCAATGATATTAGGTTAAATAAAGCAGGTTAGATATCAGACAGATTAGGTTAAATAAAGCAGGTTAGATATCAAACATATTAGGTTAAATAAAGCAGGTTAGATATCAAACAGATTAGGTTAAATAAAGCAGGTTAGATATCAGACAGATTAGGTTAAATAAGCAGGTTAGATATCAATGATATTAGGTTAAATAAAACAGGTTAGATATCAGACAGATTAGGTTAAATAAAGCAGGTTAGATATCAGACAGATTAGGTTAAATAAAGCAGGTTAGATATCAGACAGATTAGGTTAAAAAAGCAGGTTAGATATCAGACAGATTAGGTTAAATAAAGCAGGTTAGATATCAGACAGATTAGGTTAAATAAAGCAGGTTAGATATCAATGATATTAGGTTAAATAAAGCAGGTTAGATATCAGACAGATTAGGTTAAATAAGCAGGTTAGATATCAGACAGATTAGGTTAAATAAACAGGTTAGATATCAGTCAGATTAGGTTAAATAAAGCAGGTTAGATATCAAACAGATTAGGTTAAATAAAGCAGGTTAGATATCAGACAGATTAGGTTAAATAAATTAGGTTAGGTATCAGTCAGGTTAGGTTAAATAAAGCAGGTTAGATATCAGACAGATTAGGTTAAATAAAGCTTGATAAAACATAGAAAGTATTGAACTTTAAAGCATTTTACAAAACATCTCAAATTGTATTATGCCTGCTTAGTTCTATCTGATACCTATAAAATAAAGACATTGTAACAAGTCAGAGAGAGAGAGAATATCAAGGAGATCAACAAGTATCCAACACCAGTTCATTCAGTAAAACCATCACTTGTAAACAGGGTAAAGGAGTTTCCTGCTTCATCTGAGAATAGAATTGCATTGCATAGGATAACATAGAATAGGAAAGGATGGGATAGGACAGGAAAAAATAGAAGAGGAAGGGATAGGATAGGAGAGGACAGGATAAACAGAATAGAAAAGGCTAGGTTAGGACAAGATAAAATAGAATAAAAAAGGCTAGGAGAGGACAGGATAAACAGAATAGGAAAGGATAGTTTAGGACAAGATAAAATAGAATAGGAAAGGATAGGATAGGACAGGAAAAAATAGAAGAGGAAGGAACAGGATATTTTTATTTTATTTTTTTATATATATTTTTTACCTTTATTTAACCAGGCAAGTCAGTTAAAGAACAAATTCTTATTTTCAATGGCGGCCTAGGAACAGTGGGTTAACTGCCTGTTCAGGGGCAGAATAAACAGGATAAACAGAATAGGAAAGGATAGACTAGTATAGAACAAAATAGAATAGAATGGTATAGAACAAAATATAATATAATAGAATATGATAGAATGGTATAGAACAAAATAGAATAGAATAGTATAGAACAAAATATAATAGAATAGAATATGATAGAATGGTATAGAACAAAATAGAATAGAATAGAATATGATAGAATGGTATAGGACAAAATAGAATATAATAGAATATGATAGAATGGTATAGGACAAAATAGAATAGAATAGAATATAATAGAATGGTATAGGACAAAATAGAATAGAATAGAATATGATAGAATGGTATAGAACAAAATAGAATAGAATAGAATATGATAGAATGGCATAGGACAAAATAGAATAGAATAGTATAAGACAAATTGGAATATGATAGAATAGAATAGAATACAATAGTATAGGATAGAAAAGTATAGAATATAATATTATAGAATACAATAGTATAGAATACAATAGTACAGGATAGAAAGTATAGAATATAATATTGTAGGGTAGAATAGAATAGTATAGGATAGAATAGAATAGAAGTGTATAGGATAGAATAGTATAGGACAAAATAGAATAGGATAGAATAGAATAGTATAGAATACAATAGTATCGGATAGAAAGGTATATAATATTATAGGATAGAATAGAGTAGAATACTATAGGATAGAATATAATAGAAGAGTATAGGATAGAATAGTATAGGACAAAATAGAATAGTATAGGATAGAATAGTATAGGACAAAATAGAATAGAATAGGATAGAATATAATAGTATAGAATACAATAGTATAGGATAGAAAAGTATAGAATATAATATTATAGGATAGAATAGTAGAGAATACAATAGGATAGGACAAAATAGAATAGTATAGGATAGAATAGTATAGGACAAAATAGAATAGAATAGGATAGAATTATATAGTATAGAATACAATAGTATAGGATAGAATAGTATAGAATTTAATATTATAGGATAGAATAGAATAGTATATGATAGAATAGAATAGGATAGAACAAAACAGAAAAGTATTCAATAGTTTAGGATAGGATCGACTAGACAAGACTAGAATAGACTACAACTGTGTTACCTTCCAGAATGCTCTTAGCCAGCATCGTTGATGGTCTGATGTGTCTCTGGTAAATAGCTCTTCTCTCTGCTGGAATCTGCTTCCCACAAATTCCCTTTTTATCCTGATAAAATTACAGAAATAAAACTATTTGAATCGTGATTTCAGAGGCCTTATTCGTTTGATACCAGTCCCAAGGTTTTGAAAATATTAGATAAATGATACCAAGAGGCTACTTATAATATAAATCAATTATTAATGTATTGTTCATATTACGCTTTCATCGGCCCATTCTGAGTTCATCACCCTAGCATGTGTTCGGTGAGGAAATAAATAATATAACTCTACTAAACTAAAACTAAACATTTAAAAATATTTTCTGTGTTAGACTTTGCTGCTACTTCCTCTGTCCTGATCATTTCGATGCATAAGACCGAAACGGGACATGATTTCAATTTAGGCCCTTTTAACAATGTTTTTTACAATGTCAAAATGACATGTGTTTCTAGTCAATGAAGACAGTTGGAATACATTTTAAATAAAAATTATTTTAAAATACAGTTTTGGCAACATTGCTTGCAATAAAGTTAAATGGTGAAATCAACGAGTTTTACACCCTCTCCAATGACTGAAAAAACACACACGCACTTTAATGTAATAACATTATAATTTATTAGAATCCAAACACACACCTCTGTAGCTTGTTGTCTCCGTAGTGCCACCTGAGCCGCCATGACCCGCTGTCTCTCCACCACCAGAAGACAGTTGGCACACTGGCAGTCCCTCCAGCGGCAGAACCGCTTATGCCCCTTCAGACAAGACACCACTCCGTGGTTTCTGCAGCGGGCACACTTCGGCGTCCGGCTTAGCTTCCGCTGTTCACCGGACCCCTGGCTGGTGGTGCCCGGATTGTCATCTCCCTTGGCCCGCGGCTCGTTGTCTCCTGCGCAGGACAGAGAGGAGCTGTAGTCCGGCAGGTCCTGGTCGTCACTTTCGGTCTCCAGACTCTCCACGTCGATCTCAAACTCTGCACCGGTGATATCCGTCATCATGTCTGTTGCCTGTCTCCCGGTGCCTCGTGCCTACCGTCCTATCTCCAAGGTTCTGGCTCACGCGGCGGTTAGTTCACTACAGTCAATAAAGTCTGAAATGAAATAATATATCTGTCATTAAAATCCCTATGGAATGATGTTCCACATTGTGCGCCCTATGGATGACAGTCCAATAAACATATCAATTAGTAATAAACAGAGAAATAATAACAGCATATGTTCCCTCCAATCTATGAAGTGTGAAAAACGAGTAAGATAAATGGGTAAACCAGTTATACTTACTTCAATGCAGGCAGGCAACTCCAGAAAAGATTCCTTTCAACATCTACTCCTTATTGCAGTTTGTCTCTAGTCAGTGCGCTCTGAACTGATGAACTTGTCTGTAAAACAGCACTGACAGACACCGCTGACAATCTGTTTAATTGTTGCTCAATGTACCGCGGAACAGAGAGAGAGATATCCCAACGATAAATACACACGTTGTTCTGACGTGGTCTGTCACTCTGGTCCGCTCCACGGTTTTCTTCCAGGCTTGAGCCAGATCACCATCCCTATGAAGAATTTGGGTGCGAGTGGATTCCATCGTGATTGGCTCGTTTTCAACCCCTCGACCCTATTGGCTGTTCACGACTTTCTCTTTGTTGATGGAATTGTTGTAATGGCGTGGAGTTACAATCTAAACAAAACGAGGAAATGATTCATCAACATATTGGAGAGCAGAAAGCAAGAGAGAGAGGCTATGAGGCTATATAGAGGGCTTGATAGTGGCCTCATGCGTAATGACAGCCTGTAACATAGGCCTCATATACAATGGTAAGAACTTGAAGCTCTTATCAATTCATGAAGTGTAGCAACGTTGTCTGACATAAAATAGGATTCCATCCAATTGGTGCCAGATTTTCATGCGAATATTCAAAAATTCGCGTAAAAATATCCATCAAATTGACTTGCTGCTGAAAACATGATGTGCGGGACGAGGTAGTGCACATACAAATGACTTTTGTGGTTAAATTCCCATGTACCGAATAAAAAATACACGTTAAATGGGTTTCCATCGCATTTTCAACTCTACAAATGGTTTTGTCACCAAAAACGTTGCGTTATATAGCAAATGTGCTCTAGCCAACAGCTCGCAGATAAAGTGTGGGTTCAGGTTATTATGGACAAAAGGGCAAAATTATTTTTATTTGTCAACCTCATCACCGTGCATTTTCACCACCCTGTGAAGTTCATCATAATGTATGTATTTAATATGTAGCCTATTAGCTGAAACCGCATGCTTTCCCGAGTCGTAGTGGGAGTACGACACGAAATACTATCACCACGTGACTCCAAGTTTATTTCAAAATCAAGGTTATTATATCAATGTTTGCCCATAAAAGCGTTTCCACGCCATTTCTTGCATAGTTAATTTTACTGACACAAAAAGAGCCCACCTTGTCGAGCATATTTAGTTTTGTCTACATTTGGTACACTTCCCGACAGATTTGCTGTTTCCATCAGGCCTGTTGTGTCATGTACTTAACTTTCATAAAACGGTTGGATGGAAACCTGGTTATTTAAAATACAAACTTCATAGATGTTCTTTGCATTTGATTTTTTGAATGGTCTTACTGTCGGTTGGAATGATCCCAATTAGGGCCAATTAAATTCTAAATGATTCAACAGCATTTACGCTTTGTTACAATGACGTTAGACCATTCAGCAGACACTCTTATACGGAGCGATTTACATGAGCAATTACGATGAAGTCCCTTGCTCAAGGGCACATCGACAGACTTTTCATCTAGTCATTAGTTTTAAAATAATACTCCGAATAATTCTAAATAATAGTCCTATTACAATCAGATGCTAAATATGCCTAAAATAACCGCAGATGACATGTTGTACGAGGAAACAACATTCGGGCTAGGCATGTATGACAAATGTAGGCTACAAAATTAAATACATCATACATCATCTAAATACATCATCTTAAATACATACATTAAATACATCTGTCAAAATGATCCAAATACTTTCAGACTTTATCAATGCCTTCATTGCCTTTGTTATTGATGTTTTAATGTATAAATACATTACCACTGGAATAATAAGTGTTTACAAACTGGCAAATGTTTTACCTGATGTTGCACCATTGACTACATTTTATTTTACAGAATGTATTTCATCATAATATAGGCCTTTAGATATTATCCAAACGGCCTGCTACGCAGTTACATTACCTATCACCTACCTCCCTACCGTTTGAACCCTGTCAATGTGAGCCGCTGGAGTTAGTGAGACAAAGTGACAGAGTACAGATTGGCCTGATTAGAAAGTTGACACAACAAACGAGTCTGTGAAAACACCGTGTCAGTATGCGGGACTAGAGAACACTCACTGCCTGCCTGTCCCGCACTACAGACCTTGGAGTTGTAGTATGATACACAGGCGGCGACGTGAGAAGAAATCTTCACGATGTCACCCTACAGATTCATGGCTGGTGTTTCAATATAAATTGCAACTTAAATGTGGCATCCTATAGGAATATATAAATACATTCAAATCAAATTATATTGGTCACAAATATGGTTAGCATATGTGAATGCGAATGTAGCGAAATGCTTGTGCTTCTACTTCCGACTGTGCAGTAATATCTAACAAGTAATCTAACAAATAAATATATGAATGAGCGATGGCCGAACGGAATAGGCAAGATGCAGTAGACGGTAATTAAATTAATTAAAGTGACGTTATTTAAGGTGACTAGAGATACCTTTATTACGTCAATTTATTAAAGTGGCCAGAGATTTGAGTCTGTATGTTGGCAGCAGCCTCTCTATGTTAGTAATGGCTGTTTACCAGTCTGATGACCTAGCGGGTTAGCTCCATGAGAACCAGTCGGTTAGGGATCTGTTGAGGATGCTGTAATGTGACACCGAACAATAGGAACATAGTTGACCGCGGGAGATACCAGGGGAGAGGGGCCTCATTCGGAGATCGATTAGACGCGTGTTTCAGACGCTTCTGTTGTAGATCAATACATCTGACTAATTGGGATTTTATTTTTAGGGCCATATAAAAAGTTGTTGAAGCTGTTTCCTTCAATATGGTGCCTCCATGAATATAACAATTCAAGGAAACATACGTGTTGAATTGGTCATTAAAATAGATTGGACAAAGTGTTTTACTGCAGTGGGCTAAATCAGGGTCACACAGTGTTTCTTGGAAGTCTTTAACATATCTACTTTTAAACAAAAATATACACCTCACACACATGGTTATTGGCTCTCAAAAATAAGACACCTGTACTATGTCAGATATAGAGTTGAAATGTATTACATTTTGAGTTTGCATCCCAATATTAAACGTCGTAAGACTGAAATTGAACAAAACCGTTTGACATAGAAACCAGATTTTAAATGTTTATTCATTCTGAAAAATTTGAACATTCCACCCATGAGGCCAGAGAGGCCAATTTGGTCATTTGACTGCAGGAATGCGCTACATACTGAAGGCCTGTTTTGGGGTCCACAGAAGCCTATACGGCCATATGAGAGACACTTTTTTATCAATCATCCCCACAATGAGGTGCCTTGGGAAAAGATGAGGCTTTTGTGCATAAAGGTCTAGATCAGAACCAAAAAGGAATCGGATTTCAAAAGGATGTTCCTTTTTTGCGTTGCCTAAAATGTTGCAAAAATAATGAAAGAACATAAACATGATGATGAAATCATCTGTGGCAGCTGGAAGACAGTCCATGTTTTATTATAGATGAACATTTTCTTTAGTTCTATCAGTTTTCCTTGGCTAGTCCTATATAGGTTATAGGCTGCACATAAGGTATAATAGGTGATCTGATTAATACTACATGGGAAGATTAGGCTTAAATCATTCCTCTGAAAGTGCAGACGGGAAATATTGGCTAGACTTTTTTTTTATGAGAAAAACACAAAATACAAAATGTATTTTCATATGATATATTCCAAATTAAGAGTGTGTTTTGGGAAATGGGTAACATTTGGCCTTCATTAAAACAGAGAAGAAGAATTGGATATGAAGCGAACATGCCTAGCCTACTCATTTCAGTGGAACCTTTTGGCTGCCAGAGAGTGTTTTGACTGCAGTTTGTAACTTAACTTGTTGTCCAGTTTTTCCATTGTTGAGACCTGCCATTCCCTGAGCATTCACACAGGCCTCCCTCCCAACATGTGGTGAAGCCGTCAGTGGGGCTATGCAGGTGCAGCTTGCCACTCTCTCCTATTTTCTAATTTATTATCGGGGTTATGACCGCCTCTACCTTAGCACTGCCCAGGGTGCCATTTCCCCGGCAGGAATGCTTTGATGTAGCCGGTCACAGTGTCTTCCAAACAGATTAGATGACCCAATATGAGCGCCGGGTGTCTTAACAGAGGTCCGATCTATGTAACCTCTTCGCTCCCAAAAGGAAATATACTCTCTTTGGGTTTTCTCTATTAGACCAAATAAGACACATTTTATTCATGGCCTTGGTTCCAACTGTTGATGTGGTGAGTTCATTTTTCAGATCAGAGATGTGCATTGGGAAATCAAGCTGGCATTCAACATCATGTGTGTTGTTAGGCCTCGTAAAATTCAAAATGTTTCATAAAATTCTGTTAATTCTATTTCTATGGAATGAATGAAATCAGGGTTCCAGTAAGAGCCTGACTATGTCCCAGTTTATACCTGGTTCTAACTTGCATCCTTTGTCCTGATCTTGACCACATTCTGATTGTGTCCACATTTTCAGACAGGTGTAGATGATTAAAAGACACATTGTGATTTGATTGTGATCAGATCTTCCTGCCCTCCTCCATAGGTAGTCAGACACATGTTGTGTCTGGATATCTTACAAGTGTTTACAGATCTGGACAGATCTTTTATTTTTGAAAGCTAAGTTTACAATTTTAATTCAGAAAATGAAGACAAATGGCATGGACAAAATGATCGTCACCCTGGAGCTAGTATTTGGTTGCAGAACCTTTTGGCCAAGATAACTACTGACAAATGGTTCTTGTAGCCATCAATAGAGTACCACAGTATGAGTCATAATGCCCATAAAACCTAGCGGACAAACAGGGAAATAGTTCAAATAGTTTTTCCACCATTCATTTCTCCCCAATAGGGGACTTTAGAAACACTTAGAATAAGGGCTGTGTTTTGTGTAGGCTTAATAATGGTGTGAATCTTTAAATGGACACGACCTGTTAGCCAAGGGGTCAGCCAGAGATGATGTGTAGGAGCTGGCAGGGGATTTGAAGTGTTGCATCACATCTGCTTTGATGGTAATTACCATTTTTGAATCTGAGAGTAAATTGAAAGGGTAAACGAAAGGTTTTAATAGATAGTCAGTTGTAATGGTATTACCACAGCTGTAAAGCTATTACCACAGCTGTAACATAATTACTACAGATGTAACGGTGTTGCCACAGCTATAATGATATTTCTACAGCTGTAAGGGTATGACTACAGGTGTAAAGCTATTACCACAGCTATAACACTATTAAAAGGGAAAGGGGGATACCAAGTCAGTTCTAACGGTAACATTGGGGCGACAGGTAGCCTAGTGGTTAGAGCATTGGACTAGTAACCAGAAGGTTGCAAGATCAAATCCCCGAGCTGGCAAGGTAAAATCTGCTATTCTAACCCTGAACATGGTAGTTACCCACCGTTCCTAGGCCGTCATTGAAAATAAGAATCGGTTCTTAATTAACTGACTTGCCTCGTTCAATAAAGGTAAAATAATGGTATGGTATTACTACAGCTGTAATGGTATTACCACAGCTGTAATGGTATTACTACAGCTGTAATGGTATTACCACAGCTGTAATGGTATTACCACAGCTGTAATGGTATTACCACAGCTGTAATGGTATTACTACAGCTGTAATGGTATTACTACAGCTGTAATGGTATTACTACAGCTGTAATGGTATTACCACAGCTGTAATGGTATTACTACAGCTGTAATGGTATTACTACAGCTGTAATGGTATTACTACAGCTGTAATGGTATTACTACAGCTGTAATGGTATTACTACAGCTGTAATGGTATTACTACAGCTGTAATGGTATTACCACAGCTGTAATGGTATTACCACAGCTGTAATGGTATTACTACAGCTGTAATGGTATTACTACAGCTGTAATGGTCTTACTACAGCTGTAATGGTATTACTACAGCTGTAATGGTATTACCACAGCTGTAATGGTATTACTACAGCTGTAATGGTATTACTACAGCTGTAATGGTATTACTACAGCTGTAATGGTATTACTACAGCTGTAATGGTATTACCACAGCTGTAACACTGATAAAGGGAAAGGGGGATACCTAGAGAATACCTAACTGAATGTATTAATCTGAAATGTGTCTTCCCCATTCAACCCTTCTGAATCAGAGCGTTGCTGAGGGCTGCCTTAATGGACATCCACATCATCGGTCCCCGGGGACCAGTGGATTACCTGCCTTGCACAGGGAGCCTAATATATTGATGAAAGTCACCTTGTCCGAGATAGTTTTACATTGTAGGGCTCACGCAGTAAACAGTAACATGATCATGGTATAGACATAGCCATGTTATGTTAATTAGCTCTGCTAAAGGTTAATCACTAACCAGACATCAATTGTCTCCATATGACGTGGGCCCTAAACTCTCATGCACACATACACACACCGTGCACACAGACACACACACCGTGCACACACTCACACCAAAGGCTTGTTGACTTAGTGGAGGGCAATCAAATGTTTTGCGGACCAAGTCAGAACCAGAGTCCTATTTACAGGGTGGCCTATATGGTTCTGGTCTAAGTCAGAGTCCTATATGGTTCTGGTCTAAGTAAGAGTCCTATGTGGTTCTGGTCTAAGTCAGAGTCCTATATGGTTCTGGTCTAAGTCAGAGTCCTATATGGTTCTTGTCTAAGTCAGAGTCCTATGTTGCTCTGGTCTAAGTCAGAGTCCTATGTGGTTCTGGTCTATGTCAGAGTCCTATATGGTTCTGGTCTAAGTCAGAGTCCTATATGGTTCTGGTCTAAGTCAGAGTCCTATGTTGCTCTGGTCTAAGTCAGAGTCCTATATGGTTCTGGTCTAAGTCAGAGTCCTATGTTGCTCTGGTCTAAGTCAGAGTCCTATATGGTTCTGGTCTAAGTCAGAGTCCTATATGGTTCTGGTCTAAGTCAGAGTCCTATGTGGTTCTGGTCTAAGTCAGAGTCCTATATGGTTCTGGTCTAAGTCAGAGTCCTATATGGTTCTGGTCTAAGTCAGAGTCCTATGTGGTTCTGGTCTAAGTCAGAGTCCTATGTTGCTCTGGTCTAAGTCAGAGTCCTATGTGGTTCTGGTCTAAGTCAGAGTCCTATGTGGTTCTGGTCTAAGTCAGAGTCCTATGTGGTTCTGGTCTAAGTCAGAGTCCTATGTGGTTCTGGTCTAAGTCAGAGTCCTATATGGTTCTGGTCTAAGTCAGAGTCCTATGTTGCTCTGGTCTAAGTCAGAGTCCTATATGGTTCTGGTCTAAGTCAGAGTCCTATGTGGTTCTGGTCTAAGTCAGAGTCCTATGTGGTTCTGGTCTAAGTCAGAGTCCTATGTGGTTCTGGTCTAAGTCAGAGTCCTATGTGGTTCTGGTCTAAGTCAGAGTCCTATATGGTTCTGGTCTAAGTCAGAGTCCTATGTTGCTCTGGTCTAAGTCAGAGTCCTATATGGTTCTGGTCTAAGTCAGAGTCCTATGTGGTTCTGGTCTAAGTCAGAGTCCTATATGGTTCTGGTCTAAGTCAGAGTCCTATATGGTTCTGGTCTAAGTCAGAGTCCTATGTGGTTCTGGTCTAAGTCAGAGTCCTATGTTGCTCTGGTCTAAGTCAGAGTCCTATGTGGTTCTGGTCTAAGTCAGAGTCCTATATGGTTCTGGTCTAAGTCAGAGTCCTATATGGTTCTGGTCTAAGTCAGAGTCCTATGTGGTTCTGGTCTAAGTCAGAGTCCTATATGGTTCTGGTCTAAGTCAGAGTCCTATATGGTTCTGGTCTAAGTCAGAGTCCTATGTGGTTCTGGTCCAAGTCAGAGTCCTATGTTGCTCTGGTCTAAGTCAGAGTCCTATGTGGTTCTGGTCCATGTCAGAATCCTATGTTGCTCTGGTCTAAGTCAGAGTCCTATATGGTTCTGGTCTAAGTCAGAGTCCTATGTGGTTCTGGTCTATGTCAGAGTCCTATGTGGTTCTGGTCTAAGTCAGAGTCCTATGTGGTTCTGGTCTAAGTCAGAGTCCTATATGGTTCTGGTCTAAGTCAGAGTCCTATGTGGTTCTGGTCTAAGTCAGAGTCCTATATGGTTCTGGTCTAAGTCAGAGTCCTATATGGTTCTGGTCTAAGTCAGAGTCCTATATGGTTCTGGTCTAAGTCAGAGTCCTATGTGGTTCTGGTCTAAGTCAGAGTCCTATATGGTTCTGGTCCATGTCAGAATCCTATGTGGTTCTGGTCTAAGTCAGAGTCCTATATGGTTCTGGTCTAAGTCAGAGTCCTATGTGGTTCTGGTCTATGTCAGAGTCCTATGTGGTTCTGGTCTAAGTCAGAGTCCTATGTGGTTCTGGTCTAAGTCAGAGTCCTATATGGTTCTGGTCTAAGTCAGAGTCCTATGTGGTTCTGGTCTAAGTCAGAGTCCTATGTGGTTCTGGTCTAAGTCAGAGTCCTATATGGTTCTGGTCTAAGTCAGAGTCCTATGTGGTTCTGGTCTAAGTCAGAGTCCTATGTGGTTCTGGTCTAAGTCAGAGTCCTATGTGGTTCTGGTCTAAGTCAGAGTCCTATGTGGTTCTGGTCTAAGTCAGAGTCCTATGTGGTTCTGGTCTAAGTCAGAGTCCTATGTGGTTCTGGTCTAAGTCAGAGTCCTATGTGGTTCTGGTCTAAGTCAGAGTCCTATGTGGTTCTGGTCTAAGTCAGAGTCCTATGTGGTTCTGGTCTAAGTCAGAGTCCTATGTGGTTCTGGTCTAAGTCAGAGTCCTATATGGTTCTGGTCTAAGTCAGAGTCCTATGTTGCTCTGGTCTAAGTCAGAGTCCTATGTGGTTCTGGTCTATGTCAGAGTCCTATATGGTTCTGGTCTAAGTCAGAGTCCTATATGGTTCTGGTCTAAGTCAGAGTCCTATGTGGTTCTGGTCTAAGTCAGAGTCCTATGTTGTTCTGGTCTAAGTCAGAGTCCTATATGGTTCTGGTCTAAGTCAGAGTCCTATGTTGCTCTGGTCTAAGTCAGAGTCCTATATGGTTCTGGTCTAAGTCAGAGTCCTATATGGTTCTGGTCTAAGTCAGAGTCCTATGTTGCTCTGGTCTAAGTCAGAGTCCTATATGGTTCTGGTCTAAGTCAGAGTCCTATGTGGTTCTGGTCTAAGTCAGAGTCCTATATGGTTCTGGTCTAAGTCAGAGTCCTATGTGGTTCTGGTCTAAGTCAGAGTCCTATGTGGTTCTGGTCTAAGTCAGAGTCCTATATGGTTCTGGTCTAAGTCAGAGTCCTATATGGTTCTGGTCTAAGTCAGAGTCCTATGTTGCTCTGGTCTAAGTCAGAGTCCTATATGGTTCTGGTCTAAGTCAGAGTCCTATATGGTTCTGGTCTAAGTCAGAGTCCTATGTGGTTCTGGTCTAAGTCAGAGTCCTATATGGTTCTGGTCTAAGTCAGAGTCCTATATGGTTCTGGTCTAAGTCAGAGTCCTATGTGGTTCTGGTCTAAGTCAGAGTCCTATATGGTTCTGGTCTAAGTCAGAGTCCTATGTGGTTCTGGTCTAAGTCAGAGTCCTATGTGGTTCTGGTCTAAGTCAGAGTCCTATGTGGTTCTGGTCTAAGTCAGAGTCCTATATGGTTCTGGTCCATGTCAGAGTCCTATGTGGTTCTGGTCTAAGTCAGAGTCCTATATGGTTCTGGTCTAAGTCAGAGTCCTATGTGGTTCTGGTCTAAGTCAGAGTCCTATGTGGTTCTGGTCTAAGTCAGAGTCCTATGTGGTTCTGGTCTAAGTCAGAGTCCTATATGGTTCTGGTCTAAGTCAGAGTCCTATGTGGTTCTGGTCTAAGTCAGAGTCCTATATGGTTCTGGTCTAAGTCAGAGTCCTATATGGTTCTGGTCTAAGTCAGAGTCCTATGTGGTTCTGGTCTAAGTCAGAGTCCTATGTGGTTCTGGTCTAAGTCAGAGTCCTATGTGGTTCTGGTCTAAGTCAGAGTCCTATGTGGTTCTGGTCTAAGTCAGAGTCCTATATGGTTCTGGTCTAAGTCAGAGTCATATGTGGTTCTGGTCTAAGTCAGAGTCCTATGTGGTTCTGGTCTAAGTCAGAGTCCTATATGGTTCTGGTCTAAGTCAGAGTCCTATATGGTTCTGGTCTAAGTCAGAGTCCTATGTGGTTCTGGTCTAAGTCAGAGTCCTATGTTGCTCTGGTCTAAGTCAGAGTCCTATATGGTTCTGGTCTAAGTCAGAGTCCTATGTTGTTCTGGTCTAAGTCAGAGTCCTATATGGTTCTGGTCTAAGTCAGAGTCCTATATGGTTCTGGTCTAAGTCAGAGTCCTATGTGGTTCTGGTCTAAGTCAGAGTCCTATATGGTTCTGGTCTAAGTCAGAGTCCTATATGGTTCTGGTCTAAGTCAGAGTCCTATGTGGTTCTGGTCTAAGTCAGAGTCCTATGTGGTTCTGGTCTAAGTCAGAGTCCTATGTGGTTCTGGTCTAAGTCAGAGTCCTATATGGTTCTGGTCTAAGTCAGAGTCCTATATGGTTCTGGTCTAAGTCAGAGTCCTATGTGGTTCTGGTCTAAGTCAGAGTCCTATATGGTTCTGGTCTAAGTCAGAGTCCTATATGGTTCTGGTCTAAGTCAGAGTCCTATGTGGTTCTGGTCTAAGTCAGAGTCCTATGTTGCTCTGGTCTAAGTCAGAGTCCTATGTGGTTCTGGTCTAAGTCAGAGTCCTATATGGTTCTGGTCTAAGTCAGAGTCCTATGTGGTTCTGGTCTAAGTCAGAGTCCTATATGGTTCTGGTCTAAGTCAGAGTCCTATGTGGTTCTGGTCTAAGTCAGAGTCCTATGTGGTTCTGGTCTAAGTCAGAGTCCTATATGGTTCTGGTCTAAGTCAGAGTCCTATATGGTTCTGGTCTAAGTCAGAGTCCTATGTGGTTCTGGTCTAAGTCAGAGTCCTATATGGTTCTGGTCTAAGTCAGAGTCCTATATGGTTCTGGTCTAAGTCAGAGTCCTATGTGGTTCTGGTCTAAGTCAGAGTCCTATGTGGTTCTGGTCTAAGTCAGAGTCCTATATGGTTCTGGTCTAAGTCAGAGTCCTATGTGGTTCTGGTCTAAGTCAGAGTCCTATGTGGTTCTGGTCTAAGTCAGAGTCCTATATGGTTCTGGTCTAAGTCAGAGTCCTATGTTGTTCTGGTCTAAGTCAGAGTCCTATATGGTTCTGGTCTAAGTCAGAGTCCTATATGGTTCTGGTCTAAGTCAGAGTCCTATGTGGTTCTGGTCTAAGTCAGAGTCCTATATGGTTCTGGTCTAAGTCAGAGTCCTATATGGTTCTGGTCTAAGTCAGAGTCCTATGTGGTTCTGGTCTAAGTCAGAGTCCTATGTGGTTCTGGTCTAAGTCAGAGTCCTATGTGGTTCTGGTCTAAGTCAGAGTCCTATATGGTGGTTCTGGTCTAAGTCAGAGTCCTATGTTCTGGTTCTGGTCTAAGTCAGAGTCCTATATGGTTCTGGTCTAAGTCAGAGTCCTATATGGTTCTGGTCTAAGTCAGAGTCCTATGTGGTTCTGGTCTAAGTCAGAGTCCTATATGGTTCTGGTCTAAGTCAGAGTCCTATATGGTTCTGGTCTAAGTCAGAGTCCTATGTGGTTCTGGTCTAAGTCAGAGTCCTATATGGTTCTGGTCTAAGTCAGAGTCCTATGTGGTTCTGGTCTAAGTCAGAGTCCTATGTGGTTCTGGTCTAAGTCAGAGTCCTATGTGGTTCTGGTCTAAGTCAGAGTCCTATGTGGTTCTGGTCTAAGTCAGAGTCCTATGTGGTTCTGGTCTAAGTCAGAGTCTATATGGTTCTGGTCTAAGTCATGGTTCTGGTCTAAGTCAGAGTCCTATGTGGTTCTGGTCTAAGTCAGAGTCCTATGTGGTTCTGGTCTAAGTCAGAGTCCTATATGGTTCTGGTCTAAGTCAGAGTCCTATATGGTTCTGGTCTAAGTCAGAGTCCTATGTGGTTCTGGTCAAGTCAGAGTCAGAGTCCTATGTGGTTCTGGTAAAAGTCAGAGTCCTATGTGGTTCTGGTCTAAGTCAGAGTCCTATATGGTTCTGGTCCATGTCAGAGTCCTATATGGTTCTGGTCTAAGTCAGAGTCCTATGTGGTTCTGGTCTAAGTCAGAGTCCTATGTGGTTCTGGTCTAAGTCAGAGTCCTATATGGTTCTGGTCTAAGTCAGAGTCCTATATGGTTCTGGTCTAAGTCAGAGTCCTATGTGGTTCTGGTCTAAGTCAGAGTCCTATGTGGTTCTGGTCTAAGTCAGAGTCCTATGTGGTTCTGGTCTAAGTCAGAGTCCTATATGGTTCTGGTCTAAGTCAGAGTCCTATGTGGTTCTGGTCTAAGTCAGAGTCCTATATGGTTCTGGTCTAAGTCAGAGTCCTATATGGT
This sequence comes from Oncorhynchus keta, assembly GCF_023373465.1. Classification (NCBI taxonomy): domain Eukaryota; kingdom Metazoa; phylum Chordata; class Actinopteri; order Salmoniformes; family Salmonidae; genus Oncorhynchus; species Oncorhynchus keta. The sequence continues at coordinate 1,374,714 of NC_068434.1, forward strand.
TCTGGTCTAAGTCAGAGTCCTATGTGGTTCTGGTCTAAGTCAGAGTCCTATGTGGTTCTGGTCTAAGTCAGAGTCCTATGTGGTTCTGGTCTAAGTCAGAGTCCTATGTGGTTCTGGTCTAAGTCAGAGTCCTATGTGGTTCTGGTCTAAGTCAGAGTCCTATGTGGTTCTGGTCTAAGTCAGAGTCCTATGTGGTTCTGGTCTAAGTCAGAGTCCTATGTGGTTCTGGTCTAAGTCAGAGTCCTATATGGTTCTGGTCTAAGTCAGAGTCCTATGTTGCTCTGGTCTAAGTCAGAGTCCTATGTGGTTCTGGTCTAAGTCAGAGTCCTATATGGTTCTGGTCTAAGTCAGAGTCCTATATGGTTCTGGTCTAAGTCAGAGTCCTATGTTGCTCTGGTCTAAGTCAGAGTCCTATATGGTTCTGGTCTAAGTCAGAGTCCTATGTGGTTCTGGTCTAAGTCAGAGTCCTATATGGTTCTGGGTCAGAGTCCTGGTTCTGGTCTAAGTCAGAGTCCTATGTGGTTCTGGTCTAAGTCAGAGTCCTATATGGTTCTGGTCTAAGTCAGAGTCCTATGTGGTTCTGGTCTAAGTCAGAGTCCTATGTGGTTCTGGTCTAAGTCAGAGTCCTATGTGGTTCTGGTCTAAGTCAGAGTCCTATATGGTTCTGGTCTAAGTCAGAGTCCTATGTGGTTCTGGTCTAAGTCAGAGTCCTATATGGTTCTGGTCTAAGTCAGAGTCCTATATGGTTCTGGTCTAAGTCAGAGTCCTATGTGGTTCTGGTCTAAGTCAGAGTCCTATGTGGTTCTGGTCTAAGTCAGAGTCCTATGTGGTTCTGGTCTAAGTCAGAGTCCTATGTGGTTCTGGTCTAAGTCAGAGTCCTATGTGGTTCTGGTCTAAGTCAGAGTCCTATGTGGTTCTGGTCTAAGTCAGAGTCCTATATGGTTCTGGTCTAAGTCAGAGTCCTATGTGGTTCTGGTCTAAGTCAGAGTCCTATGTTGTTCTGGTCTAAGTCAGAGTCCTATATGGTTCTTCTGGTCCTATATGGTTCTGGTCTAAGTCAGAGTCCTATATGGTTCTTCTAAGTCAGAGTCCTATATGGTTCTGGTCTAAGTCAGAGTCCTATATGGTTCTGGTCTAAGTCAGAGTCCTATGTGGTTCTGGTCTAAGTCAGAGTCCTATGTGGTTCTGGTGGTCAGAGTCCTGGTTCTGGTCTAAGTCAGAGTCCTATGTGGTTCTGGTCTAAGTCAGAGTCCTATATGGTTCTGGTCTAAGTCAGAGTCCTATGTGGTTCTGGTCTAAGTCAGAGTCCTGGTTCTGGTCTAAGTCAGAGTCCTATGTGGTTCTGGTCTAAGTCAGAGTCCTATATGGTTCTGGTCTAAGTCAGAGTCCTATGTGGTTCTGGTCTAAGTCAGAGTCCTATGTGGTTCTGGTCTAAGTCAGAGTCCTATATGGTTCTGGTCTAAGTCAGAGTCCTATGTGGTTCTGGTCTAAGTCAGAGTCCTATGTGGTTCTGGTCTAAGTCAGAGTCCTATATGGTTCTGGTTCTGGTCTAAGTCAGAGTCCTATGTGGTTCTGGTCTAAGTCAGAGTCCTATGTTGCTCTGGTCTAAGTCAGAGTCCTATGTGGTTCTGGTCTAAGTCAGAGTCCTAGTCAGAGTCCTATATGGTTCTGGTCTAAGTCAGAGTCCTATGTGGTTCTGGTCTAAGTCAGAGTCCTATATGGTTCTGGTCTAAGTCAGAGTCCTATGTGGTTCTGGTCTAAGTCAGAGTCCTATGTGGTTCTGGTCTAAGTCAGAGTCCTATGTGGTTCTGGTCTAAGTCAGAGTCCTATATGGTTCTGGTCTAAGTCAGAGTCCTATATGGTTCTGGTCTAAGTCAGAGTCATATGGTTCTGGTCTAAGTCAGAGTCCTATGTGGTTCTGGTCTAAGTCAGAGTCCTATGTGGTTCTGGTCTAAGTCAGAGTCCTATATGGTTCTGGTCTAAGTCAGAGTCCTATGGTTCTGGTCTAAGTCAGAGATGGTTCTGGTCCAGAGTCCTATGTGGTTCTGGTCTAAGTCAGAGTCCTATGTGGTTCTGGTCTAAGTCAGAGTCCTATGTGGTTCTGGTCTAAGTCAGAGTCCTATGTGGTTCTGGTCTAAGTCAGAGTCCTATGTGGTTCTGGTCTAAGTCAGAGTCCTATGTGGTTCTGGTCTAAGTCAGATGGTTCTGGTCTAAGTCAGAGTCCTATGTGGTTCTTCTGGTCTATGTGGTTCTGGTCTAAGTCAGAGTCCTATATGGTTCTGGTCTAAGTCAGAGTCCTATATGGTTCTGGTCTAAGTCAGAGTCCTATGTGGTTCTGGTCTAAGTCAGAGTCCTATGTGGTTCTGGTCTAAGTCATGTGGTTCTGGAGTCCTATATGGTTCTGGTCTAAGTCAGAGTCTGGTTCTGGTCTAAGTCAGAGTCCTATGTGGTTCTGGTCTAAGTCAGAGTCCTATGTGGTTCTGGTCTAAGTCAGAGTCCTATATGGTTCTGGTCTAAGTCAGAGTCCTATATGGTTCTGGTCTAAGTCAGAGTCCTATGTGGTTCTGGTCTAAGTCAGAGTCCTATGTGGTTCTGGTCTAAGTCAGAGTCCTATGTGGTTCTGGTCTAAGTCAGAGTCCTATATGGTTCTGGTCTAAGTCAGAGTCCTATGTGGTTCTGGTCTAAGTCAGAGTCCTATATGGTTCTGGTCTAAGTCAGAGTCCTATATGGTTCTGGTCTAAGTCAGAGTCCTATGTGGTTCTGGTCTAAGTCAGAGTCCTATGTGGTTCTGGTCTAAGTCAGAGTCCTATGTGGTTCTGGTCTAAGTCAGAGTCCTATATGGTTCTGGTCTAAGTCAGAGTCCTATGTGGTTCTGGTCTAAGTCAGAGTCCTATGTGGTTCTGGTCTAAGTCAGAGTCCTATGTGGTTCTGGTCTAAGTCAGAGTCCTATATGGTTCTGGTCTAAGTCAGAGTCCTATATGGTTCTGGTCTAAGTCAGAGTCCTATGTGGTTCTGGTCTAAGTCAGAGTCCTATGTGGTTCTGGTCTAAGTCAGAGTCCTATGTGGTTCTGGTCTAAGTCAGAGTCCTATGTGGTTCTGGTCTAAGTCAGAGTCCTATATGGTTCTGGTCTAAGTCAGAGTCCTATGTGGTTCTGGTCTAAGTCAGAGTCCTATATGGTTCTGGTCTAAGTCAGAGTCCTATGTGGTTCTGGTCTAAGTCAGAGTCCTATGTGGTTCTGGTCTAAGTCAGAGTCCTATGTGGTTCTGGTCTAAGTCAGAGTCCTATATGGTTCTGGTCTAAGTCAGAGTCCTATATGGTTCTGTCTAAGTCAGAGTCCTATGTGGTTCTGGTCTAAGTCAGAGTCCTATGTGGTTCTGGTCTAAGTCAGAGTCCTATGTGGTTCTGGTCTAAGTCAGAGTCCTATGTGGTTCTGGTCTAAGTCAGAGTCCTATGTGGTTCTGGTCTAAGTCAGAGTCCTATGTGGTTCTGGTCTAAGTCAGAGTCCTATGTGGTTCTGGTCTAAGTCAGAGTCCTATATGGTCTGGTCTAAGTCAGAGTCCTATGGTTCTGGTCTAAGTCAGAGTCCTATGTTGTTCTGGTCTAAGTCAGAGTCCTATATGGTTCTGGTCTAAGTCAGAGTCCTATATGGTTCTGGTCTAAGTCAGAGTCCTATGGTTCTGGTCTAAGTCAGAGTCCTATGTTGTTCTGGTCTAAGTCAGAGTCCTATATGGTTCTGGTCTAAGTCAGAGTCCTATATGGTTCTGGTCTAAGTCAGAGTCCTATATGGTTCTGGTCTAAGTCAGAGTCCTATGTGGTTCTGGTCTAAGTCAGAGTCCTATATGGTTCTGGTCTAAGTCAGAGTCCTATATGGTTCTGGTCTAAGTCAGAGTCCTATGTGGTTCTGGTCTAAGTCAGAGTCCTATGTGGTTCTGGTCTAAGTCAGAGTCCTATATGGTTCTGGTCTAAGTCAGAGTCCTATATGGTTCTGGTCTAAGTCAGAGTCCTATATGGTTCTGGTCTAAGTCAGAGTCCTATGTGGTTCTGGTCTAAGTCAGAGTCCTATGTGGTTCTGGTCTAAGTCAGAGTCCTATATGGTTCTGGTCTAAGTCAGAGTCCTATGTTGCTCTGGTCTAAGTCAGAGTCCTATGTGGTTCTGGTCTAAGTCAGAGTCCTATGTGGTTCTGGTCTAAGTCAGAGTCCTATGTGGTTCTGGTCTAAGTCAGAGTCCTATGTGGTTCTGGTCTAAGTCAGAGTCCTATGTGGTTCTGGTCTAAGTCAGAGTCCTATGTGGTTCTGGTCTAAGTCAGAGTCCTATATGGTTCTGGTCTAAGTCAGAGTCCTATGTGGTTCTGGTCTAAGTCAGAGTCCTATATGGTTCTGGTCTAAGTCAGAGTCCTATATGGTTCTGGTCCATGTCAGAGTCCTATGTGGTTCTGGTCTAAGTCAGAGTCCTATGTGGTTCTGGTCTAAGTCAGAGTCCTATATGGTTCTGGTCTAAGTCAGAGTCCTATATGGTTCTTCTGGTCTAAGTCAGAGTCCTATGTGGTTCTGGTCTAAGTCAGAGTCCTATATGGTTCTGGTCTAAGTCAGAGTCCTATATGGTTCTGGTCTAAGTCAGAGTCCTATGTGGTTCTGGTCTAAGTCAGAGTCTATGTGGTTCTGGTCTAAGTCAGAGTCCTATGTGGTTCTGGTCTAAGTCAGAGTCCTATGTGGTTCTGGTCTAAGTCAGAGTCCTATGTGGTTCTGGTCTAAGTCAGAGTCCTATGTGGTTCTGGTCTGGTCCTATGTGGTTCTGGTCTAAGTCAGAGTCCTATATGGTTCTGGTCTAAGTCAGAGTCCTATATGGTTCTGGTCTAAGTCAGGTCCTAGTCAGAGTCCTATATGGTTCTGGTCTAAGTCAGAGTCCTATGTGGTTCTGGTCTAAGTCAGAGTCCTATGTGGTTCTGGTCTAAGTCAGAGTCCTATGGTTCTGGTCTAAGTCAGAGTCCTATGTGGTTCTGGTCTAAGTCAGAGTCCTATGTGGTTCTGGTCTAAGTCAGAGTCCTATGTGGTTCTGGTCTAAGTCAGAGTCCTATATGGTTCTGGTCTAAGTCAGAGTCCTATATGGTTCTGGTCTAAGTCAGAGTCCTATGTGGTTCTGGTCTAAGTCAGAGTCCTATGGTTCTGGTTCTGGTCTATGGTTCTGGTCTAAGTCAGAGTCCTATATGGTTCTGGTCTAAGTCAGAGTCCTATGTGGTTCTGGTCTAAGTCAGAGTCCTATGTGGTTCTGGTCTAAGTCTGAGTCCTAAGTCAGAGTCCTATGGTTCTGGTTCTGGTCTAAGTCAGAGTCCTATGTGGTTCTGGTCTAAGTCAGAGTCCTATATGGTTCTGGTCTAAGTCAGAGTCCTATGTGGTTCTGGTCTAAGTCAGAGTCCTATGTGGTTCTGGTCTAAGTCAGAGTCCTATATGGTTCTGGTCTAAGTCAGAGTCCTATGTGGTTCTGGTCTAAGTCAGAGTCCTATGTGGTTCTGGTCTAAGTCAGAGTCCTATGTGGTTCTGGTCTAAGTCAGAGTCCTATGTGGTTCTGGTCTAAGTCAGAGTCCTATGTGGTTCTGGTCTAAGTCAGAGTCCTATATGGTTCTGGTCTAAGTCAGAGTCCTATGTTGCTCTGGTCTAAGTCAGAGTCCTATGTGGTTCTGGTCTAAGTCAGAGTCCTATATGGTTCTGGTCTAAGTCAGAGTCCTATGGTTCTGGTCTAAGTCAGAGTCCTGGTTCTGGTCTAAGTCAGAGATGGTTCTCCTCAGAGTCCTATGTGGTTCTGGTCTAAGTCAGAGTCCTATATGGTTCTGGTCTAAGTCAGAGTCCTATGTGGTTCTGGTCTAAGTCAGAGTCTATGTGGTTCTGGTCTAAGTCAGTGGTTCTGGTCTAAGTCAGAGTCCTATGTGGTTCTGGTCTAAGTCAGAGTCCTATATGGTTCTGGTCTAAGTCAGAGTCCTATATGGTTCTGGTCTAAGTCAGAGTCCTATGTGGTTCTGGTCTAAGTCAGAGTCCTATGTGGTTCTGGTCTAAGTCAGAGTCCTATATGGTTCTGGTCTAAGTCAGAGTCCTATGTGGTTCTGGTCTAAGTCAGAGTCCTATATGGTTCTGGGTCATATATGGTTCTGGTCCATGTCAGAGTCCTATATGGTTCTGGTCTAAGTCAGAGTCCTATGTGGTTCTGGTCTAAGTCAGAGTCCTATGTGGTTCTGGTCTAAGTCAGAGTCCTATGGTTCTGGTTCTGGTCTAAGTCAGAGTCCTATATGGTTCTGGTCTAAGTCAGAGTCCTATATGGTTCTGGTCTAAGTCAGAGTCCTATGTGGTTCTGGTCTAAGTCAGAGTCCTGGTTCTGGTCTAAGTCAGAGTCCTATGTGGTTCTGGTCTAAGTCAGAGTCCTATATGGTTCTGGTCTAAGTCAGAGTCCTATATGGTTCTGGTCTAAGTCAGAGTCCTATATGGTTCTGGTCTAAGTCAGAGTCCTATATGGTTCTGGTCTAAGTCAGAGTCCTATGTGGTTCTGGTCTAAGTCAGAGTCCTATATGGTTCTGGTCTAAGTCAGAGTCCTATATGGTTCTGGTCTAAGTGTCCTATGTGGTTCTGGTCTAAGTCAGAGTCCTATGTGGTTCTGGTCTGGTCTATGTGGTTAAGTCAGAGTCCTATGTGGTTCTGGTCTAAGTCAGAGTTCCTATGTGGTTCTGGTCTAAGTCAGAGTCCTATGTGGTTCTGGTCTAAGTCAGAGTCCTATATGGTTCTGGTCTAAGTCAGAGTCCTATGTGGTTCTGGTCTAAGTCAGAGTCCTATGTGGTTCTGGTCTGGTTCTGGTCAGAGTCCTATGTGGTTCTGGTCTAAGTCAGAGTCCTATGGTTCTGGTTCTGGTCTAAGTCAGAGTCTGGTTCTGGTCTAAGTCAGAGTCCTATATGGTTCTGGTCTAAGTCAGAGTCCTATGTGGTTCTGGTCTAAGTCAGAGTCCTATGTGGTTCTGGTCTAAGTCAGAGTCCTATGTGGTTCTTCTGAGTCTATATGGTTCTGGTCTAAGTCAGAGTCCTATGTGGTTCTGGTCTAAGTCAGAGTCCTATATGGTTCTGGTCTAAGTCAGAGTCCTATGTGGTTCTGGTCTAAGTCAGAGTCCTATGTGGTTCTGGTCTAAGTCAGAGTTCCTAAGTCAGAGTCCTATGTTGCTCTGGTCTAAGTCAGAGTCCTATGTGGTTCTGGTCTAAGTCAGAGTCCTATATGGTTCTGGTCCATGTCAGAATCCTATGTGGTTCTGGTCTAAGTCAGAGTCCTATATGGTTCTGGTCTAAGTCAGAGTCCTATGTGGTTCTGGTCTAAGTCAGAGTCCTATGTGGTTCTGGTCTAAGTCAGAGTCCTATGTGGTTCTGGTCTAAGTCAGAGTCCTATATGGTTCTGGTCTAAGTCAGAGTCCTATGTGGTTCTGGTCTAAGTCAGAGTCCTATGTGGTTCTGGTCTAAGTCAGAGTCCTATGTGGTTCTGGTCTAAGTCAGAGTCCTATATGGTTCTGGTCTAAGTCAGAGTCCTATGTGGTTCTGGTCTAAGTCAGAGTCCTATGTGGTTCTGGTCTAAGTCAGAGTCCTATATGGTTCTGGTCTAAGTCAGAGTCCTATATGGTTCTGGTCTAAGTCAGAGTCCTATGTGGTTCTGGTCTAAGTCAGAGTCCTATGTGGTTCTGGTCTAAGTCAGAGTCCTATGTGGTTCTGGTCTAAGTCAGAGTCCTATCAGAGTGGTTCTGGTCTAAGTCAGAGTCCTATGTGGTTCTGGTCTAAGTCAGAGTCCTATGTGGTTCTGGTCTAAGTCAGAGTCCTATGTGGTTCTGGTCTAAGTCAGAGTCCTATATGGTTCTGGTCTAAGTCAGAGTCCTATATGGTTCTGGTCTAAGTCAGAGTCCTATGGTTCTGGTCTAAGTCAGAGTCCTATGTGGTTCTGGTCAGAGTCCTATGTGGTTCTGGTCTAAGTCAGAGTCCTATATGGTTCTGGTCTAAGTCAGAGTCCTATATGGTTCTGGTCTAAGTCAGAGTCCTATGTGGTTCTGGTCTAAGTCAGAGTCCTATATGGTCTAAGTCAGAGTCCTATGTGGTTCTGGTCTAAGTCAGAGTCCTATGTGGTTCTGGTCTAAGTCAGAGTCCTATATGGTTCTGGTCTAAGTCAGAGTCCTATGTGGTTCTGGTCTCAGAGTCCTATATGGTTCTGGTCTAAGTCAGAGTCTATATGGTTCTGGTCAGTCAGAGTCCTATGTGGTTCTGGTCTAAGTCAGAGTCCTATGTTGTTCTGGTCTAAGTCAGAGTCCTATATGGTTCTGGTCTAAGTCAGAGTCCTATGTGGTTCTGGTCTAAGTCAGAGTCCTATATGGTTCTGGTCTAAGTCAGAGTCCTATGTGGTTCTGGTCTAAGTCAGAGTCCTATGTGGTTCTGGTCTAAGTCAGAGTCCTATGTGGTTCTGGTCTAAGTCAGAGTCCTATAAGTCAGAGTCCTATGTGGTTCTGGTCTAAGTCAGAGTCCTATATGGTTCTGGTCTAAGTCAGAGTCCTATGGTTCTGGTCTAAGTCAGAGTCCTATGTGGTTCTGGTCTAAGTCAGAGTCCTATATGGTTCTGGTCTAAGTCAGAGTCCTATATGGTTCTGGTCTAAGTCAGAGTCCTATGTGGTTCTGGTCTAAGTCAGAGTCCTATATGGTTCTGGTCTAAGTCAGAGTCCTATATGGTTCTGGTCTAAGTCAGAGTCCTATGTGGTTCTGGTCTAAGTCAGAGTCCTATATGGTTCTGGTCTAAGTCAGAGTCCTATATGGTTCTGGTCTAAGTCAGAGTCCTATGTGGTTCTGGTCTAAGTCAGAGTCCTATATGGTTCTGGTCTAAGTCAGAGTCCTATGTGGTTCTGGTCTAAGTCAGAGTCCTATGTGGTTCTGGTCTAAGTCAGAGTCCTATATGGTTCTGGTCTAAGTCAGAGTCCTATGTGGTTCTGGTCAGTCAGTCCTATATGGTTCTGGTCTAAGTCAGAGTCCTATGTGGTTCTGGTCTAAGTCAGAGTCCTATATGGTTCTGGTCTAAGTCAGAGTCCTATATGGTTCTGGTCTAAGTCAGAGTCCTATATGGTTCTGGTCTAAGTCAGAGTCCTATGTGGCTCTGGTTTAAGTCAGAGTCCTATATGGTTCTGGTCTAAGTCAGAGTCCTATGTGGTTCTGGTCTAAGTCAGAGTCCTATGTGGTTCTGGTCTAAGTCAGAGTCCTATGTGGTTCTGGTCTAAGTCAGAGTCCTATATGGTTCTGGTCCTATATGGTTCTGGTCTAAGTCAGAGTCCTATATGGTTCTGGTCTAAGTCAGAGTCCTATGTGGTTCTGGTCTAAGTCAGAGTCCTATGTGGTTCTTCTGGTCCTATGGTGGTTCTGGTCTAAGTCAGAGTCCTATGTGGTTCTGGTCTAAGTCAGAGTCCTATGTGGTTCTGGTCTAAGTCAGAGTCCTATGTCTGTCAGAGTCCTATATGGTTCTGGTCTAAGTCAGAGTCCTATATGGTTCTGGTCTAAGTCAGAGTCCTATATGGTTCTGGTCTAAGTCAGAGTCCTATGTGGTTCTGGTCTAAGTCAGAGTCCTATGTGGTTCTGGTCTAAGTCAGAGTCCTATGTGGTTCTAAGTCAGAGTCCTATGGTTCTGGTCTAAGTCAGAGTCCTATGTGGTTCTGGTCTAAGTCAGAGTCCTATATGGTTCTGGTCTAAGTCAGAGTCCTATGTGGTTCTGGTCTAAGTCAGAGTCCTATATGGTTCTGGTCTAAGTCAGAGTCCTATATGGTTCTGGTCTAAGTCAGAGTCCTATGTGGTTCTGGTCTGGTCCTATGTGGTTCTGGTCTAAGTCAGAGTCCTATGTGGTTCTGGTCTAAGTCAGAGTCCTATATGGTTCTGGTCTAAGTCAGAGTCCTATGTTCTGGTTCAGAGTCCTATGTTGTCTGGTCTAAGTCAGAGTCCTATATGGTTCTGGTCTAAGTCAGAGTCCTATATGGTTCTGGTCTAAGTCAGAGTCCTATATGGTTCTGGTCTAAGTCAGAGTCCTATGTGGTTCTGGTTGGCTATGGTTCTGGTCTAAGTCAGAGTCCTATGTGGTTCTGGTCTAAGTCAGAGTCCTATGTGGTTCTGGTCTAAGTCAGAGTCCTATATGGTTCTGGTCTAAGTCAGATGGTTCTGGTCTAAGTCAGAGTCCTATGTGGTTCTGGTCTAAGTCAGAGTCCTATGTTGGTTCTGGTTCAAGTCAGAGTCCTATGTGGTTCTGGTCTAAGTCAGAGTCCTATATGGTTCTGGTCCATGTCAGAGTCCTATGTGGTTCTGGTCTAAGTCAGAGTCCTATATGGTTCTGGTCTAAGTCAGAGTCCTATGTGGTTCTGGTCTAAGTCAGAGTCCTATATGGTTCTGGTCTAAGTCAGAGTCCTATCAGAGTCCTATGTGGTTCTGGTCTAAGTCAGAGTCCTATATGGTTCTGGTCTAAGTCAGAGTCCTATGTGGTTCTGGTCTAGTCTAAGTCAAGTCAGAGTCCTATGTGGTTCTGGTCTAAGTCAGAGTCCTATGGTTCTGGTTCTGGTCTAAGTCAGAGTCTATGTGGTTCTAAGTCAGAGTCCTATGTGGTTCTGGTCTAAGTCAGAGTCCTATGTGGTTCTGGTCTAAGTCAGAGTCCTATATGGTTCTGGTCTGGTCCTATGTTGCTCTGGTCTAAGTCAGAGTCCTATATGGTTCTCTGGTCTAAGTCAGAGTCCTATATGGTTCTGGTCTAAGTCAGAGTCCTATGTTGCTCTGGTCTAAGTCAGAGTCCTATGTGGTTCTGGTCTAAGTCAGAGTCCTATGTGGTTCTGGTCTAAGTCAGAGTCCTATGTGGTTCTGGTCAGAGTCCTATGTGGTTCTGGTCTAAGTCAGAGTCCTATATGGTTCTGGTCTAAGTCAGAGTCCTATGTGGTTCTGGTCTAAGTCAGAGTCCTATATGGTTCTGGTCTAAGTCAGAGTCCTATAGTGGTTCTGGTCTAAGTCAGAGTCCTATATGGTTCTGGTCTAAGTCAGAGTCCTATGTGGTTCTGGTCTAAGTCAGAGTCCTATGTGGTTCTGGTCTAAGTCAGAGTCCTATGTGGTTCTGGTCTAAGTCAGAGTCCTATGTGGTCCTCATATGGTTCTGGTCTAAGTCAGAGTCCTATGGTTCTGGTCTAAGTCAGAGTCCTATATGGTTCTGGTCTAAGTCAGAGTCCTATGTGGTTCTGGTCTAAGTCAGAGTCCTATGTGGTTCTGGTCTAAGTCAGAGTCCTATATGGTTCTGGTCTAAGTCAGAGTCCTATGTGGTTCTGGTCTAAGTCAGAGTCCTATATGGTTCTGGTCTAAGTCAGAGTCCTATGTGGTTCTGGTCTAAGTCAGAGTCCTATGTGGTTCTGGTCTAAGTCAGAGTCCTATGTGGTTCTGGTTCTGGTCTAAGTCAGAGTCCTATGTGGTTCTGGTCTAAGTGGTCTAATGGTTCTGGTCTAAGTCAGAGTCCTATATGGTTCTGGTCTAAGTCAGAGTCCTATGTGGTTCTGGTCTAGAGTCCTAGTGGTTCCTATGTGGTTCTCAGGTCCTATGTGGTTCTGGTCTAAGTCAGAGTCCTATATGGTTCTGGTCTAAGTCAGAGTCCTATATGGTTCTGGTCTAAGTCAGAGTCCTATATGGTTCTGGTCTAAGTCAGAGTCCTATGTGGTTCTGGTCTAAGTCAGAGTCCTATGTGGTTCTGGTCTAAGTCAGAGTCCTGGTTCTGGTAAGTCAGAGTCCTATGTGGTTCTGGTCTAAGTCAGAGTCCTATGTGGTTCTGGTCTAAGTCAGAGTCCTATGGTTCTGGGTTCTGGTTCTGGTCTAAGTCAGAGTCCTATATGGTTCTGGTCTAAGTCAGAGTCCTATGTTGGTTCTGGTCTAGTCAGAGTCCTATGTGGTTCTGGTCTAAGTGGTTCTGGTCTAAGTCAGAGTCCTATATGGTTCTGGTCCATGTCAGAGTCCTATATGGTTCTGGTCTAAGTCAGAGTCCTATGTGGTTCTGGTCTAAGTCAGAGTCCTATGTGGTTCTGGTCTAAGTCAGAGTCCTATGTGGTTCTGGTCTAAGTCAGAGTCCTATGTGGTTCTGGTCTAAGTCAGAGTCCTATGTGGTTCTGGTCTAAGTCAGAGTCCTATGTGGTTCTGGTCTAAGTCAGAGTCCTATGTGGTTCTGGTCTAAGTCAGAGTCCTATATGGTTCTGGTCTAAGTCAGAGTCCTATGTGGTTCTAAGTCAGAGTCCTATATGGTTCTGGTCTAAGTCAGAGTCCTATGTGGTTCTGGTCTAAGTCAGAGTCCTATGTGGTTCTGGTCTAAGTCAGAGTCCTATGTGGTTCTGGTCTAAGTCAGAGTCCTATGTGGTTCTGGTCTAAGTCAGAGTCCTATGTGGTTCTGGTCTAAGTCAGAGTCCTATGTGGTTCTGGTCTAAGTCAGAGTCCTATATGGTTCTGGTCTAAGTCAGAGTCCTATGTTGCTCTGGTCTAAGTCAGAGTCCTATATGGTTCTTCTGGTCCTATGTTGCTCTGGTCTAAGTCAGAGTCCTATATGGTTCTGGTCTAAGTCAGAGTCCTATGTTGCTCTGGTCTAAGTCAGAGTCTGGTTCTGGTCTAAGTCAGAGTCCTATATGGTTCTGGTCTAAGTCAGAGTCATGGTTCTGGAGTCCTATGTGGCTCTGGTCTAAGTCAGAGTCCTATATGGTTCTGGTCTAAGTCAGAGTCCTATGTGGTTCTGGTCTAAGTCAGAGTCCTATATGGTTCTGGTCTAAGTCAGAGTCCTATGTGGTTCTGGTCTAAGTCAGAGTCCTATATGGTTCCTATAGTCCTATGTGGTTCTGGGTCAGAGTCCTATATGGTTTCTGGTTCTGGTCTAAGTCAGAGTCCTATATGGTTCTGGTCTAAGTCAGAGTCCTATATGGTTCTGGTCTAAGTCAGAGTCCTATATGGTTCTGGTCCATGTCAGAGTCCTATGTGGTTCTGGTCTAAGTCAGAGTCCTATATGGTTCTGGTCTAAGTCAGAGTCCTATATGGTTCTGGTCTAAGTCAGAGTCCTATGTGGTTCTGGTCTAAGTCAGAGTCCTATGTGGTTCTGGTCTAAGTCAGAGTCCTATATGGTTCTGGTCTAAGTCAGAGTCCTATGTTGCTCTGGTCTAAGTCAGAGTCCTATATGGTTCTGGTCTAAGTCAGAGTCTCTGGTCTGTTGCTCTGGTCTAAGTCAGAGTCCTATATGGTTCTGGTCTAAGTCAGAGTCCTATGTGGTTCTGGTCTAAGTCAGAGTCAGAGTCCTAAGTCAGAGTCCTATGTGGTTCTGGTCTAAGTCAGAGTCCTATGTGGTTCTGGTCTAAGTCAGAGTCCTATGTGGTTCTGGTCTAAGTCAGAGTCCTATGTGGTTCTGGGTCAGAGTCCTATGTGGTTCTGGTCAGTCAGAGTCCTATGTGGTTCTGGTCTAAGTCAGAGTCCTATATGGTTCTGGTCTAAGTCAGAGTCCTATGTGGTTCTGGTCTAAGTCAGAGTCCTATATGGTTCTGGTCTAAGTCAGAGTCCTATGTGGTTCTGGTCTAAGTCAGAGTCCTATGTGGTTCTGGTCTAAGTCAGAGTCCTATGTGGTTCTGGTCTAAGTCAGAGTCCTATATGGTTCTGGTCTAAGTCAGAGTCCTATATGGTTCTGGTCTAAGTCAGAGTCCTATATGGTTCTGGTCTAAGTCAGAGTCCTATGTGGTTCTGGTCTAAGTCAGAGTCCTATGTGGTTCTGGTCTAAGTCAGAGTCCTATGTGGTTCTGGTCTAAGTCAGAGTCCTATATGGTTCTGGTCTAAGTCAGAGTCCTATGTTGCTCTGGTCTAAGTCAGAGTCCTATATGGTTCTGGTCTAAGTCAGAGTCCTATGTGGTTCTGGTCTAAGTCAGAGTCCTATGTGGTTCTGGTCTAAGTCAGAGTCCTATATGGTTCTGGTCTAAGTCAGAGTCCTATATGGTTCTGGACTAAGTCAGAGTCCTATATGGTTCTGGTCCATGTCAGAGTCCTATGTTGCTCTGGTCTAAGTCAGAGTCCTATATGGTTCTGGTCTAAGTCAGAGTCCTATATGGTTCTGGTCATGTGAATCCTATGTGGTTCTGGTCTAAGTCAGAGTCCTATATGGTTCTGGTCTAAGTCAGAGTCCTATATGGTTCTGGTCTAAGTCAGAGTCCTATGTGGTTCTGGTCTAAGTCAGAGTCCTATATGGTTCTGGTCTAAGTCAGAGTCCTATGTTGCTCTGGTCTAAGTCAGAGTCCTATATGGTTCTGGTCTAAGTCAGAGTCCTATGTGGTTCTGGTCTAAGTCAGAGTCCTATGTGGTTCTGGTCTAAGTCAGAGTCCTATGTGGTTCTGGTCTAAGTCAGAGTCCTATGTGGTTCTGGTCTAAGTCAGAGTCCTATATGGTTCTGGTCTAAGTCAGAGTCCTATGTGGTTCTGGTCTATGTCAGAGTCCTATGTGGTTCTGGTCTAAGTCAGAGTCCTATGTGGTTCTGGTCTAAGTCAGAGTCCTATATGGTTCTGGTCTATGTCAGAGTCCTATATGGTTCTGGTCTAAGTCAGAGTCCTATGTGGTTCTGGTCTAAGTCAGAGTCCTATGTTGCTCTGGTCTAAGTCAGAGTCCTATGTGGTTCTGGTCTAAGTCAGAGTCCTATATGGTTCTGGTCCATGTCAGAATCCTATGTGGTTCTGGTCTAAGTCAGAGTCCTATATGGTTCTGGTCTAAGTCAGAGTCCTATATGGTTCTGGTCTAAGTCAGAGTCCTATGTGGTTCTGGTCTAAGTCAGAGTCCTATGTGGTTCTGGTCTAAGTCAGAGTCCTATATGGTTCTGGTCTAAGTCAGAGTCCTATGTTGCTCTGGTCTAAGTCAGAGTCCTATATGGTTCTGGTCTAAGTCAGAGTCCTATGTTGCTCTGGTCTAAGTCAGAGTCCTATATGGTTCTGGTCTAAGTCAGAGTCCTATGTGGTTCTGGTCTAAGTCAGAGTCCTATATGGTTCTGGTCTAAGTCAGAGTCCTATGTGGTTCTGGTCTAAGTCAGAGTCCTATGTGGTTCTGGTCTAAGTCAGAGTCCTATGTGGTTCTGGTCTAAGTCAGAGTCCTATGTGGTTCTGGTCTATGTCAGAGTCCTATGTGGTTCTGGTCTAAGTCAGAGTCCTATGTGGTTCTGGTCTAAGTCAGAGTCCTATATGGTTCTGGTCTAAGTCAGAGTCCTATATGGTTCTGGTCTAAGTCAGAGTCCTATATGGTTCTGGTCTAAGTCAGAGTCCTATGTGGTTCTGGTCTAAGTCAGAGTCCTATGTGGTTCTGGTCTAAGTCAGAGTCCTATGTGGTTCTGGTCTAAGTCAGAGTCCTATATGGTTCTGGTCTAAGTCAGAGTCCTATATGGTTCTGGTCTAAGTCAGAGTCCTATGTGGTTCTGGTCTAAGTCAGAGTCCTATGTGGTTCTGGTCTATGTCAGAGTCCTATGTGGTTCTGGTCTAAGTCAGAGTCCTATGTGGTTCTGGTCTAAGTCAGAGTCCTATATGGTTCTGGTCTAAGTCAGAGTCCTATGTGGTTCTGGTCTAAGTCAGAGTCCTATATGGTTCTGGTCTAAGTCAGAGTCCTATATGGTTCTGGTCTAAGTCAGAGTCCTATATGGTTCTGGTCTAAGTCAGAGTCCTATGTGGTTCTGGTCTAAGTCAGAGTCCTATGTTGCTCTGGTCTAAGTCAGAGTCCTATGTGGTTCTGGTCTAAGTCAGAGTCCTATATGGTTCTGGTCCATGTCAGAATCCTATGTGGTTCTGGTCTAAGTCAGAGTCCTATATGGTTCTGGTCTAAGTCAGAGTCCTATGTGGTTCTGGTCTAAGTCAGAGTCCTATGTGGTTCTGGTCTAAGTCAGAGTCCTATATGGTTCTGGTCTAAGTCAGAGTCCTATGTGGTTCTGGTCTAAGTCAGAGTCCTATATGGTTCTGGTCTAAGTCAGAGTCCTATGTGGTTCTGGTCTAAGTCAGAGTCCTATGTGGTTCTGGTCTAAGTCAGAGTCCTATGTGGTTCTGGTCTAAGTCAGAGTCCTATGTGGTTCTGGTCTAAGTCAGAGTCCTATATGGTTCTGGTCTAAGTCAGAGTCCTATGTTGCTCTGGTCTAAGTCAGAGTCCTATATGGTTCTGGTCTAAGTCAGAGTCCTATGTTGTTCTGGTCTAAGTCAGAGTCCTATATGGTTCTGGTCTAAGTCAGAGTCCTATGTTGCTCTGGTCTAAGTCAGAGTCCTATATGGTTCTGGTCTAAGTCAGAGTCCTATGTTGCTCTGGTCTAAGTCAGAGTCCTATGTGGTTCTGGTCTAAGTCAGAGTCCTATGTGGTTCTGGTCTAAGTCAGAGTCCTATATGGTTCTGGTCTAAGTCAGAGTCCTATGTTGCTCTGGTCTAAGTCAGAGTCCTATATGGTTCTGGTCTAAGTCAGAGTCCTATGTGGTTCTGGTCTAAGTCAGAGTCCTATATGGTTCTGGTCTAAGTCAGAGTCCTATGTGGTTCTGGTCTAAGTCAGAGTCCTATATGGTTCTGGTCTAAGTCAGAGTCCTATATGGTTCTGGTCTAAGTCAGAGTCCTATATGGTTCTGGTCCATGTCAGAGTCCTATATGGTTCTGGTCTAAGTCAGAGTCCTATATGGTTCTGGTCCATGTCAGAGTCCTATATGGTTCTGGTCTAAGTCAGAGTCCTATGTGGTTCTGGTCTAAGTCAGAGTCCTATGTGGTTCTGGTCTAAGTCAGAGTCCTATGTTGCTCTGGTCTAAGTCAGAGTCCTATATGGTTCTGGTCTAAGTCAGAGTCCTATATGGTTCTGGTCTAAGTCAGAGTCCTATATGGTTCTGGTCCATGTCAGAATCCTATGTGGTTCTGGTCTAAGTCAGAGTCCTATGTGGTTCTGGTCTAAGTCAGAGTCCTATGTTGCTCTGGTCTAAGTCAGAGTCCTATATGGTTCTGGTCTAAGTCAGAGTCCTATGTTGCTCTGGTCTAAGTCAGAGTCATATATGGTTCTGGTCTAAGTCAGAGTCCTATGTGGTTCTGGTCTAAGTCAGAGTTCTATATGGTTCTGGTCTAAGTCAGAGTCCTATGTGGTTCTGGTCTAAGTCAGAGTCCTATATGGTTCTGGTCTAAGTCAGAGTCAAATCAAATCAAATCAAATCAAATTTATTTATATAGCCCTTCGTACATCAGCTGATATCTCAAAGTGCTGTACAGAAACCCAGCCTAAAACCCCAAACAGCAAACAATGCAGGTGTAAAAGCACGGTGGCTAGGAAAAACTCCCTAGAAAGGCCAAAACCTAGGAAGAAACCTAGAGAGGAACCGGGCTATGTGGGGTGGCCAGTCCTCTTCTGGCTGTGCCGGGTAGAGATTATAACAGAACATGACCAAGATGTTCAAATGTTCATAAATGACCAGCATGGTCGAATAATAATAAGGCAGAACAGTTGAAACTGGAGCAGCAGCACAGTCAGGTGGACTGGGGACAGCAAGGAGCCTTCATGTCAGGTAGTCCTGGGGCACGGTCCTAGGGCTCAGGTCAGTTGAAACTGGAGCAGGAGCATGGCCAGGTGGACTGGGGACAGCAAGGAGTCCTCATGTCAGGTAGTCCTGGGACATGGTCCTAGGGCTCAGGTCCTCCGAGAGAGAGAAAGAAAGAGAGAAGGAGAGAATTAGAGAACGCACACTTAGATTCACACAGGACACCGAATAGGACAGGAGAAGTACTCCAGATATAACAAACTGACCCTAGCCCCCTGACATATAAACTACTGCAGCATAAATACTGGAGGCTGAGACAGGAGGGGTCAGGAGACACTGTGGCCCCATCCGAGGACACCCCCGGACAGGGCCAAACAGGAAGGATATAACCCCACCCACTTTGCCAAAGCACATCCCCCACACCACTAGAGGGATATCTTCAACCACCAACTTACCATCCTGAGACAAGGCCGAGTATAGCCCACAAAGATCTCCGCCACGGTACAACCCAAGGGGGGCAACCCAGACAGGCCGACCACAACAGTGAATCAACCCACCCAGGTGACGCACCCCCAGGGACGGCACGAGAGAGCCCCAGCAAGCCAGTGACTCAGCCCCGTAACAGGGTTAGAGGCAGAGAATCCCAGTGGAAAGAGGGGAACCGGCCAGGCAGAGACAGCAAGGGCGGTTCGTTGCTCCAGAGCCTTTCGTCGTTCACCTTCCCACTCCTGGGCCAGACTACACTCAATCATATGACCCACTGAAGAGATGAGTCTTCAGTAAAGACTTAAAGGTTGAGACCGAGTTTGCGTCTCTGACATGGGTAGGCAGACCGTTCCATAAAAATGGAGCTCTATAGGAGAAAGCCCTGCCTCCAGCTGTTTGCTTAGAAATTCTAGGGACAATTAGGAGGCCTGCGTCTTGTGACCGTAGCGTACGTGTAGGTATGTACGGCAGGACCAAATCAGAGAGGTAGGTAGGAGCAAGCCCATGTAATGCTTTGTAGGTTAGCAGTAAAACCTTGAAATCAGCCCTTGCTTTGACAGGAAGCCAGTGTAGAGAGGCTAGCACTGGAGTAATATGATCAAATTTTTTTGGTTCTAGTCAGGATTCTAGCAGCCGTATTTAGCACTAACTGAAGTTTATTTAGTGCTTTATCCGGGTAGCCGGAAAATAGAGCATTGCAGTAGTCTAACCTAGAAGTGACAAAAGCATGGATTAATTTTTCTGCATCATTTTTGGACAGAAAGTTTCTGATTTTTGCAATGTTACGTAGATGGAAAAAAGCTGTCCTCGAAATGGTCTTGATATGTTCTTCAAAAAGAGAGATCAGGGTCCAGAGTAACGCCGAGGTCCTTCACAGTTTTATTTGAGACGACTGTACAACCATTAAGATTAATTGTCAGATTCAACAGAAGATCTCTTTGTTTCTTGGGACCTAGAACAAGCATCTCTGTTTTGTCCGAGTTTAATAGTAGAAAGTTTGCAGCCATCCACTTCCTTATGTCTGAAACACATGCTTCTAGCGAGGGCAATTTTGGGGCTTCACCATGTTTCATTGAAATGTACAGCTGTGTGTCATCCGCATAGCAGTGAAAGTTTACATTATGTTTTCGAATAACATCCCCAAGAGGTAAAATATATAGTGAAAACAATAGTGGTCCTAAAACAGAACCTTGAGGAACACCGAAATGTACAGTTGATTTGTCAGAGGACAAACCATTCACAGAGACAAACTGATATCTTTCCGACAGATAAGATCTAAACCAGGCCAGAACTTGTCCGTGTAGACCAATTTGGGTTTCCAATCTCTCCAAAATAATGTGGTGATCGATGGTATCAAAAGCAGCACTAAGGTCTAGGAGCACGAGGACAGATGCAGAGCTCGGTCCGATGCCATTAAAATGTCATTTACCACCTTCACAAGTGCCGTCTCAGTGCTATGATGGGGTCTAAAACCAGACTGAAGCATTTCGTATACATTGTTTGTCTTCAGGAAGGCAGTGAGTTGCTGCGCAACAGCCTTCTCTAAAATCTTTGAGAGGAATGGAAGATTCGATATAGGCCGATAGTTTTTTATATTTTCTGGGTCAAGGTTTGGCTTTTCAAGAGAGGCTTTATTACTGCCACTTTTAGTGAGTTTGGTACACATCCAGTGGATAGAGAGCCGTTTATTATGTTCAACATAGGAGGGCCAAGCACAGGAAGCAGCTCTTTCAGTAGTTTAGTTGGAATAGGGTCCAGTATACAGCTTGAAGGTTTAGAGGCCATGATTATTTTCATCATTGTGTCAAGAGATATAGTACTAAAACACTTGAGCGTCTCTCTTGATCCTAGGTCCTGGCAGAGTTGTGCAGACTCAGGACAACTGAGGTTTGGAGGAATACGCAGGTTTAAAGAGGAGTCCGTAATTTGCTTTCTAATAATCATAATCTTTTCCTCAAAGAAGTTCATGAATTTATCACTGCTAAAGTGAAAGTCATCCTCTCTTGGGGAATGCTGCTTTTTAGTTAGCTTTGCCACAGTATCAAAAGGAATTTCGGATTGTTCTTATTTTCCTCAATTAAGTTAGAAAAATAGGACGATCGAGCAGCAGTAAGGGCTCTTCGGTACTGCACGGTACCGTCCTTCCAAGCTAGTCGGAAGACTTCCAGTTTGGTGTGGCGCCATTTCCGTTCCAATTTTCTGGAAGCTTGCTTCAGAGCTCGGGTATTTTCTGTGTACCAGGGAGCTAGTTTCTTATGAGACATTTTTTTAGTTTTTAGGGGTGCAACTGCATCTAGGGTATTGCGCAAGGTTAAATTGAGATCCTCAGTTAGGTGGTTAACGGATTTTTGTCCTCTGGCGTCCTTGGGTAGGCAGAGGGAGTCTGGAAGGGCATCAAGGAATCTTTGTGTTGTCTGTGAATTTATAGCACGACTTTTGATGTTCCTTGGTTGGGGTCTGAGCAGATTATTTGTTGCAATTGCAAGCGTAATAAAATGGTGGTCCGATAGTCCAGGATTATGAGGAAAAACATTAAGATCCACAACATTTATTCCATGGGACAAAACTAGGTCCAGCGTATGACTGTGACAGTGAGTGGGTCCAGAGACATGTTGGACAAAACCCACTGAGTCGATGATGGCTCCAAAAGCCTTTTGGAGTGGGTCTGTGGACTTTTCCATGTGAATATTAAAGTCACCAAAGATTAGAATATTATCTGCAATGACTACAAGGTCTGATAGGAATTCAGGGAACTCAGAGAAACGCTGTATATGGCCCAGGAGGCCTGTAAACAGTAGCTATAAAAAGTGATTGAGTAGGCTGCATAGATTTCATGACTAGAAGCTCAAAAGACGAAAACGCCATTTTTTTTTTTGTAAATTGAAATTTGCTATCGTAAATGTTAGCAACACCTCCGCCTTTGCGGGGATGCACGGGGGATATGGTCACTAGTGTAGCCAGGAGGTGAGGCCTCATTTAACACAGTAAATTCATCAGGCTTAAGCCATGTTTCAGTCAGGCCAATCACATCAAGATTATGATCAGTGATTAGTTCATTGACTATAATTGCCTTTGAAGTAAGGGATCTAACATTAAGTAGCCCTATTTTGAGATGTGAGGTATCATGATCTCTTTCAGTAATGACAGGAATGGAGGTGGTCTTTATCCTAGTGAGATTGCTAAGGCGAACACCGCCATGTTTAGTTTTGCCCAACCTAGGTCGAGGCACAGACACGGTCTCAATGGTGATAGCTGAGCTGACTACACTGACTATGCTAGTGGCAGACTCCACTATGCTGGCAGGCTGGCTAATAGCCTGCTGCCTGGCCTGCACCCTATTTCATTGTGGAGCTAGAGGAGTTAGAGCCCTGTCTATGTTGGCAGATAAGATGAGAGCACCCCTCCAGCTAGGATGGAGTCCGTCACTCCTCAGCAGGTCAGGCTTGGTCCTGTTTGTGGGTGAGTCCCAGAAAGAGGGCCAATTATCTACAAATTCTATCTTTTGGGAGGGGCAGAAAACAGTTTTCAACCAGCGATTGAGTTGTGAGACTCTGCTGTAGAGCTCATCACTCCCCTAACTGGGAGGGGGCCAGAGACAATTACTCGATGCCGACACATCTTTCTAGCTGATATGCACGCAGAAGCTATGTTGCGCTTGGTGATCTCTGACTGTTTCATCCTAACATCGTTGGTGCCGACGTGATAACAATATCTCTATACTCTCTACACTCGCCAGTTTTAGCTTTAGCCAGCACCATCTTCAGATTAGCCTTAACGTCGGTAGCCCTGCCCCGGGTAAACAGTGTATGATCGCTGGATGATTCGCTTTAAGTCTAATACTGCGGGTAATGGAGTCGCCAATGACTAGAGTTTTCAATTTGTCAGAGCTAATGGTGGGAAGCAGGCGTCTCAGACCCGTAACGGGAGGAGTAGAGACCAGAGAAGACTCGGCCTCTGACACCGACCCGCTGCTTAATGGGGAAAACCGGTTGAAAGTTTCTGTCTGCTGAATGAGCGACACCGGTTGAGCGTTCCTACAGCATTTCCTTCCAGAAACCGTGAGAAAGTTGTCCGGCTGCGGGGACTGTGCCAGGGATTTATACTACTATCTGCACTTACTGGTGGCACAGACGCTGTTTCATCCTTTCCTACACTGAAATTACCCTTGCCTAACGATTGCGTCTGAAGCTGGGCTTGCAGTACAGCTATCCTCGCCGTAAGGCGAGCACAGCGGCTGCAATTAGAAGGCATCATGTTAATGTTACTACTTAGCTTCGGCTGTTGGAGGTCCTGACGAATCGTGTCCAGATAAAGCGTCCGGAGTGAAAAAGTTGAGGAAAAAATAAATATATGAACGGTAATTAAAAAGTGAAACCCGTAAAGTTGTCAGGTAGCAAAATAGGTTGGCAACAAAACGCACAGCAATTCGAAAACAAGCCTGCAAGTAGTCCTATGTGGTTCTGGTCTAAGTCAGAGTCCTATGTGGTTCTGGTCTAAGTCAGAGTCCTATATTGGTCTTGTCCATGTCAGAGTCATATGTGGTTCTGGTCTAAGTCAGAGTCCTATATGGTTCTGGTCTAAGTCAGAGTCCTATATGGTTCTGGTCTAAGTCAGAGTCCTATATGGTTCTGGTCTAAGTCAGAGTCCTATATGGTTCTGGTCCATGTCAGAGTCCTATGTGGTTCTGGTCTAAGTCAGAGTCCTATATGGTTCTGGTCTAAGTCAGAGTCCTATGTGGTTCTGGTCCAAGTCAGAGTCCTATATGGTTCTGGTCTAAGTCAGAGTCCTATATGGTTCTGGTCTAAGTCAGAGTCCTATGTGGTTCTGGTCTAAGTCAGAGTCCTATATGGTTCTGGTCTAAGTCAGAGTCCTATGTGGTTCTGGTCTAAGTCAGAGTCCTATATGGTTCTGGTCTAAGTCAGAGTCCTATGTGGTTCTGGTCTAAGTCAGAGTCCTATGTGGTTCTGGTCTAAGTCAGAGTCCTATGTGGTTCTGGTTAAAAAGTTTGGGGTCACTTAGACATTTCCTTGTTTTTTAAAGAAAAGCACATTTTCTGTCCATTAAAATAACATCAAATTGATCAGAAATACAGTGTAGACATTGTTAATGTTGTAAATGACTATTGTAGCTGGAAATGGCATATTTTTTTATGGAATATCTACATAGGCGTACAGAGGCCCATTATCAGCAACCATCACTCCTGTGTTCCAGTGACACATTGTATTAGCTAATCCAAGTTTATTATTGTAAAAGCCTAATTGATCATTAGAAAACCCTTTTGCAATTATGTTAGCACAGCTGAAAACTGTTGTTCTGATTTAAATAAGTAATAAAACTGGTCTTGTTTAGATTAGTTGAGTATCTTCAGCTTCTACACCTGCATTGCTTGCTGTTTGGGGTTTTAGGCTGGGTTTCTGTACAGCACTTTGAGATATCAGCTGATGTACGAAGGTCTATATAAATACATTTGATTTGATTTGATTTGATCTGGAGCATCAGCATTTGTGGGTTCGATTACAGCCTCAAAAAGGCCAGAAGCAAAGACCTTTCTTCTGAAACTCTTCAGTCTATTCTTGTTCTGAGAAAGGAAAGCTAATCCATGCGATAAAATGGAAATGGATTAGCTAACACAACGTCCATTGGAACACAGGAGTGATGCTGGCTGATAATGGGCCTTTGTACGCCTATGTAGATATTCCATAAGAAATCAGCCGTTTCCAGCTACAATAGTCATTTACGACATTAACAATGTCTACACTGTATTTCTGATACATTTGATGTTATTTTAATGAACAAAAAATGTGCTTTTCTTTAAAAAAAAAGGAAATTTCTAAGTGACCCAACTTTTGAACGGCAGTGTAGGCTATTAGAAATGTGGTGTTTTAGTAGCAGGGTTAACTACATTCTATTATAACTGTGTTTTAGTAGCAGGGTTAAATACATTCTATTATAACTGTGTTTTAGTAGCAGGGTTAACTACATTCTATTATAACTGTGTTTTAGTAGCAGGGTTAACTACATTCTATTATAACTGTGTTTTAGTAGCAGGGTTAACTACATTCTATTATAACTGTGTTTTAGTAGCAGGGTTAACTACATTCTATTATAACTGTGTTTTAGTAGTAGGGTTAACTACATTCTATTATAACTGTGTTTTAGGTTAACTACATTCTATTATAACTGTGTTTTTAGTAGCAGGGTTAACTACATTCTATTATAACTGTGTTTTAGTAGCAGGGTTAACTACATTCTATTATAACTGTGTTTTAGTAGCAGGGGGTTAAATAACATTCTATTATAACTGTGTTTTAGTAGCAGGGTTAACTACATTCTATTATAACTGTGTTTTATAATTCTATTATAACTGTGTTTTGTACATTCTATTATAACTGTGTTTTAGTAGCAGGGTTAACTACATTCTATTATAACTGTGTTTTAGTAGCAGGGTTAACTACATTCTATTATAACTGTGTTTTAGTAGCAGGGTTAACTACATTCTATTATCTATTATAACTGTGTTTTAGTAGCAGGGTTAACTACATTCTATTATAACTGTGTTTTAGTAGCAGGGTTAACTACATTCTATTATAACTGTGTTTTAGTAGCAGGGTTAACTACATTCTATTATAACTGTGTTTTAGTAGCAGGGTTAACTACATTCTATTATAACTGTGTTTTAGTAGCAGGGTTAATTACATTCTATTATAACTGTGTTTTATTATAACTGTGTTTTAGTAGCAGGGTTAACTACATTCTATTATAACTGTGTTTTAGTAGCAGGGTTAACTACATTCTATTATAACTGTGTTTTAGTAGCAGGGTTAATTACATTCTATTATAACTGTGTTTTAGTAGCAGGGTTAACTACATTCTATTATAACTGTGTTTTAGTAGCAGGGTTAACTACATTCTATTAT
This sequence comes from Oncorhynchus keta, assembly GCF_023373465.1. NCBI lineage: Eukaryota > Metazoa > Chordata > Actinopteri > Salmoniformes > Salmonidae > Oncorhynchus > Oncorhynchus keta. Next base: position 1,399,650 of record NC_068434.1, read on the forward strand.
AACTGTGTTTTAGTAGCAGGGTTAACTACATTCTATTATAACTGTGTTTTAGTAGCAGGGTTAACTACATTCTATTATAACTGTGTTTTAGTAGCAGGGTTAACTACATTCTATTATAACTGTGTTTTAGTAGCAGGGTTAACTACATTCTATTTAACTGTGTTTTAGTAGCAGGGATAACTACATTCTATTATAACTGTGTTTTAGTAGCAGGGTTAACTACATTCTATTATAACTGTGTTTTAGTAGCAGGGTTAACTACATTCTATTATAACTATTATGTGTTTTAGTAGCAGGGTTAACTACATTCTATTATAACTGTGTTTTAGTAGCAGGGTTAACTACATTCTATTATAACTGTGTTTTAGTAGCAGGGTTAACTACATTCTATTATAACTGTGTTTTAGTAGCAGGGGGTTAAGGGATACATTCTATTATAACTGTGTTTTAGTAGCAGGGTTAACTACATTCTATTATAACTGTGTTTTAGTAGCAGGGTTAACTACATTCTATTATAACTGTGTTTTAGTAGCAGGGTTAACTACATTCTATTATAACTGTGTTTTAGTAGCAGGGTTACATTCTATTATAACTGTGTTTTAGTAGCAGGGTTAACTACATTCTATTATAACTGTGTTTTAGTAGCAGGGTTAACTACATTCTATTATAACTGTGTTTTAGTAGCAGGGTTAACTACATTCTATTATAACTGTGTTTTATTAGCAGGGATAATACATTCTATTATAACTGTGTTTTAGTAGCAGGGTTAACTACATTCTATTATAACTGTGTTTTAGTAGCAGGGTTAACTATTCTATTATAACTGTGTTTTAGTCTACATTATAACTGTGTTTTAGTAGCAGGGTTAATTACATTCTATTATAACTGTGTTTTAGTAGCAGGGTTAACTACATTCTATTATAACTGTGTTTTAGGAGCAGGGTTAACTACATTCTATTATAACTGTGTTTTAGTAGCAGGGTTAACTACATTCTATTATAACTGTGTTTTAGTAGCAGGGTTAACTACATTCTATTATAACTGTGTTTTAGTAGCAGGGTTAACTACATTCTATTATAACTGTGTTTTAGTAGCAGGGTTAACTACATTCTATTATAACTGTGTTTTAGTAGCAGGGTTAACTACATTCTATTATAACTGTGTTTTAGTAGCAGGGTTAACTACATTCTATTATAACTGTGTTTTAGTAGCAGGGTTAACTACATTCTATTATAACTGTGTTTTAGTAGCAGGGTTAACTACATTCTATTATAACTGTGTTTTAACAGGGTTAACTACTACATTCTATTATAACTGTTTTAGTAGCAGGGTTAACTACATTCTATTATAAGTTTTAGCAGGGTTAACTACATTCTATTATAACTGTGTTTTAGTAGCAGGGTTAACTACATTCTATTATAACTGTGTTTTAGTAGCAGGGTTAACTACATTCTATTATA